>NC_045616.1:2601406-2901406 GCF_009829155.1 Mustela erminea
AGTTACAAAATCCCAGCCGGCGCTCTTTGACCTGAGCCACTGTTTCAAAGCCAAAGTCACGCATCCCAAACTCTCCCCTGACAGAGGTGCGCAAAAGCCCAGCCTGGTGCTTACGGGCCTGCACCCCGTTCTCACTGCCTGAGACGCACGCGTGACCCATAGCCGTGTCTGAAAGAGGTGCGCACAAGCCGGGCACTCCCAGTCCGGGCCAGCGGCAAAATCTCAGTGTGCAATTGCTGCTTGGAACCTCTCTGGCGGTTGGGAGCTCCCAGACAGCTGCCACTGCCTGGTTTTGGGTACAAGCAAAAGATCCTGCGCCCCCGAGTGTCTGTAACTGGGAACCTTCTCTGCCAGTGGCCAAGGGGGAACTTATTTCAGCTCTGCACCCAGACTGAGGCTTCTTTCTGAGAGGGAGATTAGGGTGCAGCTTGTTTTCCTCTAAAAGTACAAAAACCACTAAAGGCGGTCAAGGTGAGAGAAAAAAAGTGAACAAACATAAAAACAGCCAGAGAACAAAAGCCTGAAAAAAGACAGTTTCCTCAGAGCCCACCCCCTTGAGGAGGGTGGGAGGACTTAACTCAGGAAACATCATTGACTGACAACACACGTGGCAGCCCCCTCCCCCAGAAACCAAACCAAGAAAGAAAAAAAAAGAGAGAGAGACAGAGAGAGAAATAAAGGACTACAAGAGAACAACCACGACTTCATAGGAAAACTTGTATTGTTCACTCATTCCCACTATTCTGATTTTTTTTTTCACATAGGTAATTTTTTAACCTATTTACCATCACAGAGAGCTGTACAGTACATCAAATTCCATAATACCTTTCTAAACTGAACTTTTTGATACATACACCAATGTTTTCCTTTTGCATTTTTATTTTTTGAATTCCTTTTTTATAATTTTAGTTTAGTTAGTCTAGTTTATTCCTTTTTATTTTTATCCTCTAATATTCATATAGAGTTAAACTTCAAAGTAATCCCCTTTCCCCAATCAATACTACCCCTATAGGTAAACCAATTTTTAATCCCCTTTATCTTAGGAAAGTTGAGTCCTTTAACAAAGATATCAAGATACATCCAGGAAGAATCAAAACAACCTTCCTCACACAGACTGAGAATTTATAAGAACTCTCCCATCTTCTTCCACCAGTGTTTCTGTGCTTTTTGTGCTTGTCCTGATAGCAAATAAATTTTACACTTGGGGTTCTTTTTGATGAGGTTCTTTGTTTATTTGCATATATATATATTTTTTTCCTCTTGTCATATACTTGTATCAGACTTTATATCTATTTTTGATTGTCTACATCATAAATCTTACCTTGGAGCCCATCAGGGTTAAACGTTCTTTTTCATCTTCCATTTCCTTCCGCCCTCTCTCTCTTTTGTTTTTCTTCTTTTATTTTTTTCTTCTTCTTTTTCTTTTCTTTTGTCTCTCGTTTGGGTGGGGAATCCTGATTGCTCAGACATATTCCAGGGTGCACCTTGACTGCACCACAGTTGATACATCCAGCTACATCTGTTCAGTCATCTCCCACCAAAATGACTAGGAGGAGGAATGCCTACCAGAAGAAAAATATAGAGGATGGACCTTCTGCAACCAAGCTAACGGCTATCAAAATAGACAATATGTAGGAAAGAGAATTCAGGTTAACAATTATCCAGGTAATAGCTAGGTTGGAGAAAGCCATGGATGACCAAACAGAATTGATTAGGGCCGAACTGAAAGCCACCAGACAGGATGTTCACAATGTTAGGGCGGAGATTAAAGCTACCAGGGAGGAGGTTCACAATGCTCTCAATGAGTTCCAATCTAATCTAAACTCTCTCAAAGGTAGGGTAACTGAGACAGAAGGTAGAATTAGTGATCTGGAAGACAAACAGATAGAGAGAAAGGATCAGGAGAAAGCCTGGAACAAACAGCTTAGAAACCACAAAAACAGAATCAGGGAAATAAATAATGCCATGAAGCATGCCAATGTCAGAATTATTGGAATCCCTGAAGGGGAGGAGAAAGAAAGAAGTCTAGAAGATAGAGTGGAACAAGTCCTTCATGAAAATTTTCCCAATCTTGCGAATGGAACCAGCGTTCAAGTACTAGAGGCTGAAAGGTCTCCACCCAAGATTATACATTCTAAAAAAACATCACGACACCTGATAGTCAAATTGGGGAGTTATAATTGTAGGTAAAATCTCTTGAAAGCTGCCAGGGCACAGAGGCTCCTTACTTACAGAGGGAAGCCCATCAGAAAAATGGCAGACCTGTCAACAGAGACCTGGCAAGTCAGAAGAGGCTGGCAAGATATATTCAGGGCACTAAATGAGAAGAACATGCAGCCAAGAATACTTTATCCAGAAAGACTGACATTCAAAATGGAGGGAGAGATAAAGAGTTTTCAAGACTGGCAGGGTTTAAAAGACTATGCAACAACCAAGCTGACACTGCAGTAAATATTAAGGGGAGTTCTATAAAAGAGGAAAAATCGCAAGAATAGCATTGAACAGAAATATAGAGACAGTCTACAGAAAGAAAGACTTCACAGGTAACTCGATGTCAATAAAAACGTGTCTATCAATAATCACTCTCAATGAATGGCCTAAATGCACCCATAAAACGGCACAGGGTTGCAAATTGGATAAAACGACAGGACCCATCCATATGTTGTCTACAAGAGACCACTTTGAACCTAAAGATACACCCAGACTGAAAGTGAAGGTATAGAGAAGAATCGTTCATGCCAATGGGCCTCAAAAGAAGGCTGGGGTAATGATTCTCATATCAGATAAATTAGACTTCAAATGAAAGACTGTGGTCAGAGATACAGAAGGACACTACATAATCCTTAAAGGAACTATCCACCAAGATGATCTAACAATTGTAAATATCTATGCTCCCAATATGGGAGCAGCCAATTACTTAAGAAAACTGTTAATCAAGATGAATAGTCATATTGATATGAATACACTAATTGTAGGAGATCTTAACACACCACTCTCAGAATTAGACAGATCATCGAAGCAGAAAATCAATAAAGAAACAAGACCATTGAATGACACATTGGACCAGATGGACCTCATAGATATATACAGAACATTCCATCCTACAACAACAGAATACTCATTCTTCTCAAGTGCACATGGAACCTTCTCCGGAATAGACCACATAATGGGTCAAAAATCAGGACTCAACTGATACTAAAAGACTGAGATTATTCCCTGCATATTCTCAGATCACAATGCTTTGAAACTGGAGCTCAATCACAAGGAAAAGTTCAGAAGGAACTCAAACACCTGGAAGCTAAAGATCACCTTGCTTAAGAATGCTTTGATCAACCAGGAGATCAAAGAAGAACTGAAACAATTCCTGGAAACCAATGAGAATGAAGACACTTCGGTCTAAAACCTATAGGATACAGCAAAGGCTGTCCTAAGGGGGAAATATATAGCCATCCAAGCCTCCCTTATAAAAACTGAAAAATCCAGAACACACCAGCTCTCTCTACACCTTAAAGAATTGGAGAATCAACAACAAATCAAACCAAATCCACACATAAGAAGGGAAATCATCAAGATTAGAGCTGAGATCGATGAGATAGAAAGCAGAGATACAGGAGAACGTATCAATGACTATTAGAAGCTGTTTTTTGAAAGAATCAATAAGATTGATAAACAATTGGCCACACTAATCCAAAAGAAAAGAGAGAAAGCCCAAATTCATAAAATTATGAATGAAAAGGGAGAGATAACAATGAACACCAAGGAAGTAGAAACAATCATCAGAAGTTATTTTCAACAGTTAAATACCAATAAGCTTAGCAACCCAGATGAAATGAATGCATTCTGGAAAAATATAAACTACCAAAATTGAACCAGGAAGAAATCGACAACCTGAATAGACCTATATCTAATAATGAGATTGAAGCAATGATCAAAAACCTTCAAAAAAACAAGAGCCCAGAACCTGACGGATTCCCTGGCTAATCCTACCAAACCTTCAAAGAAGAAATAACACCTATTCTCCTGAAGGTGTTTCAAAAAATTGAAGCAGAAGAAAAACTTACAGACTCTTTCTATGAAGCCAGCATTACCCTCATCCCCAAATCAGGCAAAGACTCACCAAAAGGAGAATTTTAGACCAATATCACTGATGAATATGGATGCTAAGATTCTCAACAAGATCCTAGCCAACAGGATCCAACAGCACATTAAAAAGATTATCCACCATGATCAGGTGGGATTCATCCCTGGGCTACAAGGTTGGTTCAACATTCGCAAATCAATCAATGTGATACAACAAATTAATATGAGAAGAGAGAAGAAACACATGGTTCTCTCAATTGATGCAGAAAAAGCATTTGACAAAATCCAGCATCCGTTCCTGATTAAAACGCTTCAAAGTATAGGGATAGAGTGAACATTCCTGAACCTCATCAAATCTATCTATGAAAGACCCACGGCAAATATCATCCTCAATGGGAAAAAGCTTGCAGCCTTCCCGTTGAGATCAGGAACAAGACAAGGATGCCCAGTTTCGCCACTCTTGTTCAACATAGTATTAGAAGTCCTAGAAACAGCAATCATACAACAAAGAGAAATAAAAGGTATCCAAATTGGTAATGAAGAAGTCAAACTCTCTCTCTTCTAGGATGACATGATTCTTTATATGGAAGACCCAAAAGACTCCACCCCCAAATTACTAGAACTCATACAGCAATTCAGCAACGTGGCAGGATAAAAAGTCAATGTGCAGAAATCAGTGGATTTCTTATGCACTAACAATGAAAATACAGAAAGGGAAATGAGAGAATCGATTCCATTTACTATAACCCCAAGAACCATAAGATACCTGGGAATATCTTATATACCAAGATATATATGTATATATATGTATATATCTTGATATATATATATCACCAAAGAGGGAAATGATCTGTACTCGAGGAACTACAGAACACTCATGAAAGAAATTGAAGAAAACAGAAAAAGATGGAAGACCATTCTATGCTCTTGGATCGGAAGAATAAACATTGTTAAAATGTCTATACTGCCTAGAGCAATCTATACTTATAATGCCATTCCAATCAAAATTCCACCGGTATTCTTCAAAGAGATGGAGCAAATAATCCTAAAATTTGTATGGAATCAGAAGAGACCCCGAATCGCTAAGGAAATGTTGAAAAACAAAAATAAAGCTGGGGGCATCACATATCCTGATTTCAAGCTTTATTACAAAGCTGTGATCACCAAGACAGCATGGTACTGGCATGAAAACAGACACATAGAAGAGTGGAACAGAGTAGAGAGCCCAGATATGGACCCTCAACTCCACAGTCAATTAATCTTCGATAAAACAGGAAAAAATATACAGTGGATAAAAGTCTCTTCAGTAAATGGTGCTGGGAAAATTGGACAGCTATATGTAGAAGAATGAAACTCGACCATTCTCTTACACCGTACACAAAGATAAACTCAAAATGGATAAAAGACCTCAACATGAGACAGGAATCCATCAGAATCATAGAGGAGAACATAGGCAGTAATTTCTTTGATATCAGTCACAGCAACTTCTTTCAGGATATGTCTCCAAAGGCAAAGGAAACAAAAGTGAAAATAAACTTTTGGGACTTCATCAAAATCAAAAGCTTCTGCACAGCAAAGGAAACGGTCAAAAAAACAAAGTGGCAACCCATGGAATGGGAGAAGATATTTGAAAATGACAGTACAGACTAAAGGTTGATATCCAGGATCTATAATAAACTCCTCAAACTCAACACACATGAAACAGGCAAACATATCAAAAATGGGCAGAAGATATAAACAGACACTTCTCCAATGAAGACATACAAATGGCTATCAGACACATGAAAAAATGTTCATCATCATTAGCCCTCAGGGAGATTCAAATTAAAACCACATTGAGATATCACCTTACACCAGTTAGAAGGGCCAAAATTAACAAAAAGGAAACAACATGTGTTGGAGAGGATGTGGAGAAAGGGGAACCCTCTTCCACTGTTGGTGGGAATGCAAGTTGGTGCAGCATCTTTGTAGAACAGTGTGGAGATTCCTCAAGAAATTAAAAGTAGAACTTCCTTATGACCCTGAAATTGCACTCCTAGGCTCCTGGGTATTTACCCCAAAGATACAGATGTCATGAAAAGAAGGGCCATCTGTACCCCAATGTTTATAGCAGCAATGGCCACGGTAGCCCAACTATGGAAAGAACCAAGATGCCCTTCAACGGATGAATGGATAAGGAAGATGTGGTCCATATACACTATGGATTATTTTACCTCCATCAGAAAGGATGTATATCCAACTTTTGTAGCAACATGTTCGGGACTGTAAGAGATTATGCTGAGTGAAATAAATCAAGCAGAGAGAGTCAATTATCATATGGTTTCACTTATTTGAGGAGCATAACAAATAGCATAGAGAAGAAGGGGTGTTAGAGAGGAGAAGGGAGTTGGGGGAAGTTGGAAGGGGAGGTGAATCATGAGAGACTATTGACTCTGAAAAACAATCTGAGGGGTTTGAAGTGGCGGGGGTGTGGGAGGTTGGGTTACCAGGTAGTGGGTACTATAGAGGGCACAGATTGCATGGAGCACTGGATATGGTGAAAAAATAATGAATACTGTTTTTCTGAAAATAAATTAATTGAAAAAATTAAAAAAAATAAGAAATAAGAGATAACAATTATGCAAAATAAGAAAAGACAAAGGGAACTCTGACTCTATTAAGATTAGTATCAGTAACATGATAGGAACCCAAAGAAGAAATAAAGGAGGAAAAAATTTAATCTGAAGAAATAATTCCTAATCTGATGAAGGAAACAGATATCCAGATCCAGAAAGGAAAGAGATTCCTGATAAAACAAAAATCAACCTAAAGATATCAATATGAAAACAGAAAGTAATTAAAATGGTAAAAAAAGGAGGGATAAAAAATAAATCAAAAAAGATAAAATAACACTATTACATACAAGGTATATACAAGAACATAATACTATTACATACTATTACATAGAACAACCACACAATGCTGTTGGGATTTTTCAGCAGAAACTTTCCAAGTCAGAAGAGTGTGCCATGACATGCTCAAAGTGCAAAAATGGAAACATCTGCAGTCAGATAAACTCTATTCAGCAAAGCCATCATTCAGCATAGAAGGAGAGATAAAGAGCTCTTCAGACAAACAAGTACTAAAAGAGTTCAAGACCACCAGACCAACCCTGCACAAATATTAAAGGGAACTCTTTAATATTGGGGTGGGGGTGGAAAGAAAAGACCATACATGACAGTATGAAAGCAGAAAACACACACAAAAAAAGATGAAAAATACGTATTTCTGTAAAGTCAGTCAAGGGTTTCAGGAAACAAAGATTGTGAAATATGACACAATATACATAAGTATGCCAGTAATAGAAGTAAAGAAAGTGTTCAAACTAAAGTGATTATAAACTTAATATAGACTGGAACATACAGAAAATTCCATATACAAACATAATGGTAACCACAAATAAAAAGCCAGCAATAGATATACAAAAAAACAAATACAAAGACATCCAACTAGATCATTACAAAAAAAAAAAAAAACCAAACCATGAAAAACAGAAAGACAAGAATCAGAAAAACTACAAATACTACAAATACAATCATAAAAAAATAAATAAATTAAAAAAAATAAAAATGTATTAAAAAATAAACAAATTAAATACTAAAAAAATAAAACAAGTAAAAAATGGGAATAAATACATGTATGTCAATAATTACTTTTATTTAAAAAAGTCATCATGTAATGCTAGTAACCATAAAGTAAGTCATTAGTTTCTTTTTTTTTTATTTTTTCAATTTATTTATTTTCAGAAAAACAGTATTCATTATTTTTTCACCACACCCAGTGCTCCATGCAAATCGTGCCCTCTATAATACCCAGCACCTGGTACCCCAACCTCCCATCCCCCGCCACTTCAAAGCCCTCAGATTGTTTTTGAGTCCATAGTCTCTCGTGATTCACCTCCCCTCCAATTTAACCCAAGTCCCTTCTCCTATCTAACACCCCTTGTCCTCCATGCTATTTGTTATGCTCCACAAATAACTGAAACCATATAATAATTGACTCTCTCTGCGTCACATATTTCACTCAGCATAATCTCTTCCAGTCCTGTCCATGTTGCTACAAAAGTTGGGTATTCATCCTTTCCGATGGAGGCATAATATTCCATAGTGTATATGGACCACATCTTCCTTATCCATTCGTCCGTTGAAGGGCATCTTGGTTCTTTCCATAGTTTGGCGACCATGGCCATTGCTGCTATAAACATTGGGGTACAGATGGCGCTTCTTTTCATGACATCTGTATCTTTGGGGTAAATACCCAGGAGTGCAACTGCAGGGTCATAGGAAAGCTCTATTTTCAATTTCTTGAGGAATCTCTGCACTGTGCTCCAAAGTGGCTGCACCAACTTGCATTCCCACCAACAGTGGAAGAAGGTTCCCCGTTCTCCACATCCTCCCCAACACATGTTGTTTCCTGTTTTGTTAATTTTGGCCATTCTAACTGTTGCAAGGTGATACCTCAATGCAGTTTTAATTTGAATCTCCCTGAGGGCTAATGATGATGAACATTTTTTCATGTGTCTGATAGCCATTTGTATGTCTTCATTGGAGAAGTGTCTGTTTATATCTTCTGCCCATTTTTTTTATATGTTTGCCTGTTTTGTGTGTGTTGAATTTGAGGAGTTCATTATAGATCCTGGATATCAACCTTTGTCTGTATTGTCATTTGCTAATATCTTCTCCCATTCCGTGGGTTGCCTTTTAGTTTTTTTGACTGTTTCCTTTGCTGTGCAGAAGCTTTTGATTTTGATGAAGTCCCAAAAGTTTATTTTCGCTTTTGTTTCTTTTGCCTTTGGAGACATATCTTGAAAGAAGTTGCTGTGGCTGCTATCGAAAAGATTACTGCCTATGTTCTCCTCTAGGATTCTGATGGATTCCTGTCTCACGTTGAGGTCTTTTATCCATTTTGAGTTTACCTTTGTGTACGGTGTAAGAGAATGGTCGAGTTTCATTCTTCTACATATAGCTGTCCAGTTTTCCTGCACCATTTATTGAAGAGACTGTCTTTTATCCACTGTATATTTTTTCCTGTTTTGTCAAAGATTAACTGACTGTGGAGTTGAGGGTCCATATCTGGGCTCTCTACTCTGTTCCATTGGTCTATGTGTCTGTTCTTATGCCAGTACCATGCTGTCTTGGTGATCACAGCTTTGTAATAAGCTTGAAATAAGGTAACGTGATGCCCCCAGATTTATTTTTGTTTTTCAACATTTTCTTAGCGATTCGGGGTCTCTTCTGATTCCATACAAATTTTAGGATTATTTGCCCCAGCTCTTTGAAGAATACTGGTGGAATTTTGATCGGAATGGCATTAAAAGTATTGATTGCTCTAGGCAGTATAGACATTTTAACAATGTTTATTCTTCTGATCCAAGATCATGGAATGGTCTTCCATCTTTTTGTGTCTTCTTCAATTTCTTTCATGAGTGTTCTGTAGTTCCTAGGGTACAGATTCTTTACACCATTGGTTAGGTTTATTCCCAGGCATCTTATGGTTCTTGGTGCTATAGTAAATGGAATCAATTCTCTAATTTCCCTTTCTGTATTTTCATTGTTAGTGCATAAGAAAGCCACTGATTTCTGCACATTGACTTTGTATCCTGCCACATTGCTGAATTCCTGTATGAGATCAAGTAGTTTGGGGGTGGAGTCTTTTGGGTCTTCCATATAAAGAATCATGTCATCCTAGAAGAGAGAGAGTTTGACTTCTTCATTACCAATTTGGATACCTTTTATTTCTCTTTGTTGTATGATTGCTGTTTCTAGGACTTCTAATACTATGTTGAACAAGAGTGGCGAAACTGGGCATCCTTGTCTTGTTCCTGATCTCAACGGGAAGGCTGCAAGCTTTTTCCCATTGAGGATGATATTTGCCGTGGGTCTTTCATAGATAGATTTGATGAGGTTCAGGAATGTTCCCTCCATCCCTATATTTTGAAGTGTTTTAATCAGGAACGGATGCTGGATTTTGTCAAATGCTTCTTCTGCATGAATTGAGAGGACCATGTGATTCTTCTCTCTTCTCATATTAATTTATTGTATCACATTGATTGATTTGCGAATGTTGAACCAACCTTGTAGTCCAGGGATGAATCCCACCTGATCATGGTGGATAATCTTTTTAATGTGCTGTTGGATCCTGTTGGCTAGGATCTTGTTGAGAATCTTAGAATCCATATTCATCAGTGATATTGGTGTAAAATCCTCCTTTTTGGTGGGGTCTTTGCCTGGTTTGGGGATCAAGGTAAAGCTGGCTTCATAGAAAGAATCTGTAAGTTTTCCTTCTGCTTCAATTTTTTGAAACAGCTTCAGGAGAATAGGTGTTATTTCTTCTTTGAAGGTTTTATAGAATTCCCTAGGGAATCCATCAGGTCCTGTGCTCTTGTTTTTTGAAGGTTTTTGATCACTGCTTCATTCTCTTTATTAGATATTAGTCTATTCAGGTTGTCGATTTCTTCCTGGTTTAATTTTGATAGTTTATATTTTTCCAGGAATGCATCCATTTCATCTAGGTTGCTAAGCTTATTGGCATATAACTGTTGATAATAACTTCTGATGATTGCTTCTACTTCCTTGATGTTAATTGTGATCTCTCCCTTTTAATTCATAATTTTATGAATTTGGG
Organism: Mustela erminea; assembly: GCF_009829155.1. NCBI lineage: Eukaryota > Metazoa > Chordata > Mammalia > Carnivora > Mustelidae > Mustela > Mustela erminea. Next base: position 2,612,150 of record NC_045616.1, read on the forward strand.
CTTTAGCTATTTTCTTTTGGATTAGTGTCGCCAATGGTTTATAGATCTTATTGATTCTTTCAAAAAACCAGAATCTAGTTTCATTGATACGTTCTCCTGTATCTGTGGTTTCTACCTCATTGATCTCAGCTCTAATCTTGATGATTTCCCTTCTTATGTGTGGAGTTGGTTTGATTTGTTGTTGATTCTCCAGTTCTTTAAGATGTAGAGACAGCTGGTGTGTTCTGGATATTTCAATTTTTATGAGGGAGGCTTGTATGGCTAAGTATTTCCCCCTTAGGACAGCCTTTGCTGTATCCCATAGGTTTTGGACAGAAGTGTCTTCATTCTCCTTGGTTTCCATGAAATGATTCAGTTCTTCTTCGATCTCCTGGTTGATCCAAGCATTCTTAAGCAAGGTGGTCTTTAGCTTCCAGGTGATTGAGTTCCTTCTGAACTTTTCCTTGTGATTGAGCTCCAGTTTCAAAGTATTGTGGTCTGAGAATATGCAGGGAATAATCTCAGTCTTTTGGTATCGATTGAGTCCTGATTTGTGACCCAGTATGTGGTCTATTCTGGAGAAGGTTCCATGTGCACTTGAGAAGAATGAGTATTCTGTTTTTTTAGGGTGGAATATTCTGTATATTTGTATGAGGTCCATCTGGTCCAATGTGTCATTCAATGCTCTTGTTTATTTATTGATTTTGGCTTCAATGATCTGTCTACTTCTGAGAGAGGCATGTTAAGATCTCCTACAATTACTGTATTCATATCAATATGACTATTCATCTTGATTAACAGTTTTCTTAAGTAATTGGCTGCTCCCATATTGGGAACATAGATATTTACAATTGTTAGATCACTTGGTAGATAGTCTCTTTAAGGATTATGTAGTGTCTTTCTCTATATCTAACTACAGTCTTTAGTTTGAAGCCTAATTTATCTGATATGAGAATCACTACCCCGGCCTTCTTTTGAGGCCCATTGGCATGAAAGATGGTTCTCCATCTCTTCACTTTCAGTCTGTGTGTATCTTTAGGTTCAAAATGGATCTCTTGTAGACAACATATGGATGGTTCCTGTCATTGTATCCAGTCTGCAACCCTGTGCCATTTTATGGGTGCATTTAGGCCATTCACATTGAGAGTGATTATTGATAGATATGTTTTTATTGACATCAAGTTACCTTTGAAGTCTTTCTTTCTGTAGACTGTCTCTATATTTCTGTTCAATGCTATTCTTGGGGTTTTTCTTCTTTTATAGAACCCCCCTTAATATATCCTTCAGTCTTGGCTTGGTGGTTGCCTAGTCTTGTAAGCCTTGCCTGTCTTGAAAACTCTTTATCTCTCCATGTGTTTTGAATGTTAGTCTTGCTGGATAAAGTATTATTGGCTGCATTTTCTTATCATTTAGTGCCCTGAATATATCTTGCCAGCCTCTTCTGGCTTGCCAGGTCTCTGTGGACAGTCTTACATTATGATGATGGGCTTCCCTCTGTAAGTAAGTAGCCTCTTTGCCCTGGAGGCTTTCAAGAGATTATACCTACAATTATAATTCCTCAATTTGACTATCAGGTGTCGTGATGTTTTTTTTGGAATGTATAATCTTGGGTGGAGACCGTTCAGCCTCTAGTACATGAATGCTGGTTCCATTCGCGAGGTTGGGAAAATTTTCATGAAGGACTTGTTCTGCTTTATCTTCTAGACTTCTTTTTTCTCCTTTTCTTCAGGGTTTCCAATAATTCTGACGTTGGAAGTCTTCATGGCATCATTTATTTCCCTGATTCTGTTTTTGTGGTTTCTAAGCTGTTTGTTCCAGGCTTCCTCCTGATCCTTTCTCTCTATCTTTTTGTCTTCCAGATCATTAATTCTATCTTCTGTCTCAGTTACCCTAGCTTTGAGAGAGTTGAGATTAGATTGGAACTCATTGAGAGCATTGTGAACCTCTTCCCTGGTAGCCTTAAGCTCCGCCCTAACATTGTGAACATCCTGTCTGGTCTCTTTCAGTTCCACCTTTATCAATTCTGTTTGGTCATCCATGGTTTTCTCCAACCTAGCTATTGCCTGGATAATTGTTAGCCTGAATTCTCTTTCCGACATATTGTCTATGTTGATAGCTGTTAGCTCTGTTGCAGGAGGTGCATCCTCTGTATTTTTCTTCTGGTGGGCATTCCTCCTCCTAGTCATTTTGATGGGAGATGACTGAAGAAATGTAGCTGGATGTATCAACTGTGGTGCAGTCAAGGTGCACCCTGGAACGCGTCAGAGCAATCAGGATTCCCCACCAAAATGAGAGACAAAAGAAAGAAAAAGAAAAAAAAATTAAAGAAAAAAAAAGAGAGAGAGAGAGACAGGAAAGAAAGGGAAGATGAAAAAGAACGTTCAGCCCAGATGGGCCCCAAGGTAAGATTTATGAAGTAGACAATCAAAAAGAGATAAAAAGACTGATGCAAGTATATGACAAGAGAAAAAAATATATATATGCAAATAAACAAAGTACCTCGTCAAAAAGAACCCCAAGTGTAAAATTTATATGCTATCAGGACAAACACAAAAAACACAGAAACACTGGTGGAAGAACGTGGGAGAGTTCTTATAAATTCTCAGCCTGTGTGAGGAAGGTTGTTTTGATTCTTCCTGGATGTATCTTGATATCTTTGTTAAAGGACTCAACTTTCCTAAGATAAAGGGGATTAAAAATTGGTTTACCTATAGGGGTAGTATTGATTGGGGAAAGGGGATTACTTTGAAGTTTAACTCTATATGAATATTAGAGGATAAAAATAAAAAGGAATAAACTAGACTAAGCTAAACTAAAATTTAAAAAAAGGAATTCAAAAAATAAAAATGTATCAAAAAGTTCAGTTTAGAAAGGTATTATGGAATTTGATGTACTGTACAGCTCGCTGTGATGGTAAATAGGTTAAAAAAATTACCTATGTGAAAAAAAAAACAGAATAGTGGGAATGAGTGAACAATAGAAGTTTTCCTATGAAGTAGTGGTTGTTCTCTTGTAGTCCTTTTTTTTTTCTCCTCTTTTTTTTTTCTTTCTTGGTTTGTTTTCTGGGGGAGGGGCTTGCCACGTGGGTTGTCAGTCAATGATGTTTCCTGAGTTAAGTCCTCCCACCCCCCTCAAGGTGGTGGGCTCTGAGGAAACTGGGTTTTTTTTCAGGCTTTTGTTCTCTCGTGGTTTTTATGCTTGTTCACTTTTTTCTTTCTCTCACCTTGACTGCCTTTGATGGTTTTTGTATTTTTAGAGGAAAACAAACCGCACCCTGATCTCCCTCTCAGAGAGAAGCCTCAGGCTGGGTGAAGAGCCTAAATAAGTTTCCCCTTGGCTGCTGGCAGAGCAGTTTCCAATTTGCAGAGCCTGAGGGCGCAGGATCTTTTGCTTGTACCCAAAGCCAAGGCAGTGGCAGCTGTCTGAGAGCTCCCGACCGCCAGAGAGGCTCCAAGCAGCGATCGCACACTGAGATTTTGCCGCTGGCCTGGGCTGGGAGTGCCCTGCTTGCGCACACCTCTTCCAGAGACAGCACGCCTCTTGGGCACTGAGAATGGGGTGCTGGTCCTTATGCAGCAGGCTTCTTTGCACACCTCTGTCAGGGTAGAGTTTGGGGCACATGGCTTAGGCTTTGAAACAATGGCGCGGGTCAAAGAGCGCCATCTGGGCCTTTGTAACTCAGGGGAGCATGAGTGATGTGCGCGCGTATCTCAAGCTTTGTGGTAGGGCTTGTGTGTTCTGCCGACCAGCGTGGCTCCCATCCCCTCACAAGAGCTAGAACCCACGCATTCTTGGGCGCGCTGGCGGCTTAGGGACCAAGAGCTGGTTTCTCCGCCACACTCTCTCTGCCTCAGCACCAGGAGAGGCTGTTCTGGGACCGGGGACTTTAGTCCTTGTCCCTAGCCGCCCCGATTCCCACAATTTCCCCCCATGATCCTTTGCTCTTTTGGAGTGCTTTCAACCATTCTCCCAGTTAATGCTGGTCCCCAGATGCAGGGCATTCTCGCTTTATTGGGGTATTACTTTCCAACCGGTCGCCTCTGGTGGCTCCCTCCCCCCTTTGTTTATCTTCCAATATCAGTTGCCATTCCCACTCTGCTTTACCTGCCCACTGGCGTCTTCTGCCCCTGTAGAGATCCAGACGTGTATAATTCTGATCTCAGGCTGATTTCATGGGTGATCAGAGTTCTTTGGTAGGTAATCAGCTCACTTTGGGGTACCGGCTGAAAAGGCGCCTCCTCCTACTCCCCCATCATCTTGTCCCCCCACGTCATTAGTTTCTGATATAGTGTTCCATGATTCACTGTTTGTATATAATATACAGTGCTCCATGGAATACATGTCTTCCCTAATACCCATGAGTGGGCTAGCCCATCCATCCACACCCTTCCCCTCTGAAACCCTTCGTTTGTTTCCCAGAGTCCATAATCCTTTATTGTTTGTCTCCTCCTCTGATTCTCCCTCTTCATATTCCCCTTCATCTTCCTAATATCTTCCATGCTATTCCTTATGTTCCACATATGACTGAAACCATATGATGATTGTCTTTCTCTGCTTAACTTATTTCTCTAAGCATAATCCCCTCTAGTTCAAATGATGTCGATGCAAATGGTGGGTACTCATCCTTTCTGATGGCTGAGTAATATTCCATTGTGTATATGGACCACATCTTCTTTGTCAATTCATCTGTTGAAGGATATCTCAGCTCCTTCCACAATTTGGCTATTGTGAATATTGCTACTATGAACATTGGGGATCATGTGTCCCTTCTTTTCACTGCATCTGTATTTTTGGAGTAAGTATTCAGTAATGCAATTGTCAGGACATAGGGTAGCTCTATTTTTTAATTTCTGAGGAACATTCATACTGCTTTCCAAAGTGACATTACCACCTTGCATTCCAACCAACAGTGTAAGAGGGTTCTGCTTTCTCCACATCCTCACCAACATTTGTGATTTCCTACTGTGTCAATTTTGGCCATTCTAACTGGTGTAAGGTGGTATCTCAATGTGGATTTGATTTAAATCTTCCTGATTGCTAATGATTATAAGCATTTTTTTTTCATGTATCTCTTAGCCACTTGTATGTCTTCTTTAGAGAAGTGCCTGCTTTTGTCTTCTGCCAATTTTTTGACTTCATCATTTGTTTTATGAGTGTTGAGTTTGAGAAGTTCTTTGCAGATCTTGAATTTCAACTCTGTAGATAAAATATCATTCGCTAATATCATCTCTCTTTCCATAAGTTCCCTCTTAGTTTTGTTGACTGTTTCTTTTGCTATGCAGAGGTTTTTTATCTTGAAGTCTGAAAAGCTGATTTTTACTTTTGTTTCCCTTGCCTTTGGAGACATGACTTCAAATAAGATGCTGTGGTCAATGTCAAAGAGGCCACTGCCTATGTTCTCCTTTAGGATTTTGATAGACTCATTCCTTACATTGAGGTCTTTCATCCTTTTTGAGTTTATCTTTGTGTGTGGTGTAAGAGAATGGTTGAGTTTCATTCTGCTATACATAGCTGCCCAATTTCCCCAGCACCATTTATAATTCTCAATTGGAAAAAGCTGAGATATTTTCTCTTAAGATAAGGAACATGATAAAGATGTCCACTGTCATCCATGTTGTTCAACATAGTACTAGAAGTCTCAGCATCAGCAATCAGTTATTTTTTTTAAAAAGCAATCAAATTGGCAAAAAAAAAAAGTCAAACTCTCTCTCTTCGCAGGTTGCATGATACTTTTCATTGAAAACCTAGAAGACTCCACCCTCAAATTGCTAGAACTCATACTGCAATTCCATAGTGTGGTAGGATAGAAAACCAATGCATATAAATCAATTGCTCTCCTATACACCAAGAAAGTAATTGTAGAAAAGTAAATTAGAAAATCAATTCTATTTACAATAGCACCAAAAATCACAACATACCTTGGAATAAACATAACCAAATAGGTGAAGGATCTATATTATAGAAACTATAGAACACTTATGAAAGAAATTGAAGACACAAAAACATGAAAAAACATTCCATGCTCATGAATCAGAAGAATAAATAGAATTAAAATGTCTACGTGGCCCAGAGCAATCTATACTTTGAATGACATCCTGATCAAAATATCAATGGCATTTTCAAAGTGTTGGAACAAACAATTCTAAAATTTGTTTTGAACCAGAAGAAGACCTCATCAAGGAAAATTTGAAAAAGAAAAACAAATCTGGGACATCAAACTGCCTGGTTTCAAGCTTTATGACAAAATTGTGATCACCAAGACAGCATGGTACTGGCACAAAAACAGACACAGACCAGTGGAACAGAGTAGAGAGACCAGATATGGACACTGAACTCAATGGTCAACTAATGTTTCACATATCAGGAAAAAATATCTAATTGAAAAAAATTCAGTCTCTTCAAAAATTACTTTGAATGTAAATAGATGAAACACTCCAAGCGAAAGACAGGGTGACAGTGTGTATTAAAATAATCTATATGCTGCATACAAGAATCACATGTCACAGCCAAATTTACCTGAAGATTAAATGTGATGGAATGGAGAAATATTTAGCATGCAGATATATTTCAAAAGAAAGCTACTATAGCAATACTTATAATGGACAAAACAGGTATATTTTAAATGATTTTATTGATTGATTAGAGAGAGAGAGAGAGTGCATAAACACATGTGCATACACAATGTGAGTCAAAGGGAGAGGGACATGAAGACTCCTTACTGAGCTCAGAGACTCATGTAAGATCACGGCCTTAGCTGAAATCAAGAGTGGGACATTCAAGTGAATGAACCACCCTGAACAAAATTTCCTGTAAAACAAAGACTATAACAGAAGACAAAGAAGAACACTATATAACCATAAAGGGAATGATCCAACCAGATAATATAACAGTTGCAAATATACATGCACCCACTATCAGAGCTTAGAAGAACATACAACAGTTAACGATAAAACTAAGGGACTTTAATTTCTGACTTACATGAATTGACAAACCATCCATACAGAAAATCAAGAGGGAAGCATTGCCTTTGAATGACAAACTGGAACATATGGATTTAAGACACATATTCAGAACAATCCACCCTAAAGAGCAGTAAACATTCTTTCCAAGTCACATTCTCCAGATCACAAAACAAGTTTTGACAAACTAAAAAGATCTGAGTCATACCATTTCTCTTTTATGACCAAAAATATTAGAAAACAGAAATCAACCAACAAAAATACATATATATATATATATATATATATATATATATATATATATATATATGGAAAGTTCACAAGTACATGAAGATTAAAAAATACACTACTAAACAATGAATGCATCAACCAAGAAATCAAAGAAGAAATAAAAACATACAAGGGGGAAAATGAAAAAATGAACAGAAAAGTCCTAAAATCTATGGGATGCAGCCTGAGATTAGAATTATACACTTCTGGATCTCTATTGGGGAGATGATGCCAGTGGGCAGGTAAAGCAGAGTGGAAACATTGGACCAATATTGGAAGATAAATAGTAGGGGGAAGGAGCCACCAGAAGTGACACATTGGAATGTAATACCCCAATATGATAGTGCCCTGTGATTGGGGACTAGCATTAACTTGGAGTATGCTTGATGAACCCAAAAAGAGCATAGGATTGTAGGGGGGAAATTGGGGGAATCAGGCAGTTAGGGACAGGGGCTTAAGCCTGCTGACCTGGGACAGCTACCACTGGTGCTGAGCCAGAGAGAGTGCAGCGAAGAAGCCAGGACTTGGTCCCTGAGTCACCAGCACTCCTGAGAGCATCTGGACAGTGGCACCTGTGAGGGTGAGGGAGCCCTGTAAGCCAGCAGAACCACAGCCTTTTGCACTCTTTATGCACATGCACTGCCTGACCAGAGTCTGAGTTGTGCCCTACACCATCCCCTGAGAGAGATCTGTGCAGGCACCAGCCAGCCAGCACTCTCAAAAACCAGAGAGTCTGAGCACTCCCCGCCTGGGCCAGCATGAAAATCTTAGTGCGTTGTTGCTGCTTAGGACTTCTCTAACAGTATGGAGCTGCCCAGACAGCCAAGGTTAGTATTTCTCATGGTTTGGGTACAAGCGGGTGTTCCTGTGACCCCAGAGACCATGACTCGGAATGTGCTTTGCCAGCAGCAGAGGGGGAATTTATGTGCTCTGGAGCACACAGAGGGGAACAGACTGAGGCTTCTCTCTGAGAGGGAGGTTGGGGTGCAGTTTGCTTTCCTCTAAACCTACAAAGAACTGCCAAAAGCCACCAAAGGGAGAGAAAACAAATGAAAAAACAAACAAACAAACAAACAAAAAAACCCGAGAGAACAAAACCTAAAAAACCGGTTTCCTCAGAGCCCAAATACTTGGGCTTTAAGGAAACTCTAGCAACACAGCCTGAAAAATCATGCAGCAGGCCCCTCCCCCAGAAGTCCAGTCAAAAAATAAATAAATAAACAAAAATTTTAAAAAAATACAAAAAACAAAAAAGAAGAACAAGAGGACAACCACCACTTCTTCATAGACACAACTTTTATTATTTCGTTTCCACTATTCTAGTTCTTTCCATTTTTTATATATTTTTTAACTTATTTACCATCACAATGAGATGTTCAGTACATCAAATTCCACAAAAACCTTTTAGCCTGAACTTTTTTGATACAAATACCTGTGTTTTTCTTTTGCTTTTCTATATTTTATTTTATTATTTTTAAAAATATTCATATAGAGATAAGCCTCAAGGTAATACCCTTTCCCCAGTCAATGCTACCCCTATAGGTAAACCAGTTTTAATCCTCTTTATCTCAGGAAAGTTGAGTGATTTAACAAAGATATCAAGATACATATAGGAAGAATCAAAATAAACTGCCTTGCCCACACTGAGAATTTGTAACCACTCTCCCATATTTTTCTTCTGTCAGTGTTTTTGTGTATTTGTTTTTGTCCTGGTAGTATATAAATCTTATACCTGGGGTTAATTTTTATGGGATTCTTAATTTCTTTCTTACTTTATTTTTCTCTTGTCCTCAACTTTTGTTGGTCTTTTTGTTTGTTTGTTTTATTCGTATACTTCGTAAATTTTACCTTGGGTCCCATTTGAGCTGGGTCTTCTCTTCGATTTTATATATATATTTTTTTCCTTTGTTTCTCTCTCTCTCTTTTTTTTTTCTTTTTCCTTTCTTTTTGATGGGGACTCTCAACTATTCAGAAGCACTCCAGGGTGCACCTTGCCTGTACCATGGTTGATGCATTCAGCTACACATCCGTTCAGCCATCTCTCACCAAAATGAATAGGAGGAGGAATGCCCAACAGAGGATAAATTCAGAGACTGGGCCCTCTTCATCTGAGCTTTTGGATATGCACATAAACCGTATGTTGGAAGGGGAATTCAGACTAACAATTTTCCAGGCAATAGCTAGGTTGGAGAAAGCCTTTGATGACAAGATGGAATTGATTTGGGCAGAAGTGAAAGCCTCCAGGGAAGATGTTAACAATGCTTTCAATGAGTTCCAATCTAATCAAAATTCTCTAAAAGCTAGAGTAACTGAGGCAGACGATAGAATTAGTGATCTGGAGGACAAACAGATAGAAAAAAAAAAGGATCAGGAGGAAGCCTGGAATAACAGCTTCGAAGCCATGAAAACAGAATTAGGAAAATAAATGATGCCATGAAATGTTCTAATGTCAGAATTATTGGAATCCCTAAGAGGGAGGAGAAAGAAATAATGTTAGAAGATATAGCGGAACAATTCCCCCTGAAAGTTTTCCCAATGTGGCAAATGAGCCAGCATTCCTGTAACAGAGGCAGAAATGTCTCCAACCATAATCCTAGAATCTAGAAAGACCTCAAGACACCTGATTGTAAAAATGATGAATCATAATTCTAGGCAGGAGCTCTTGAAAGCAGCTAGGGTGAAGAAGTTCCTTACCTACAGAGGAAAGCTCATCAGAATAAAGTCAACCTGTCCATAGAAACCTGGCAATCAAGAAAAGGAAAGCAAGACATATTCAGGACACTAAATGAGAAGAACATGCAGCCAAGAATACTTTATCCAGCAAGACTGGCATTCAAAATAGCTGGAGCGATAAAGAGCTTCAAAGACTGGCAAGGTTTAAAAGAGTATGTGACCACCAAGCTAACACTGCAGGAAATATTAAGGGGGGTTATATAAAAGAGGAAAAATCCCAAGAATATCATCAAACAGAAATTTATGTAGACAATCAATAGAAGCAAACACTTAACAGGTAACACAATGTCAATAAAAACATCTCTCTCATTAATCACTCTCAAGTGAATGGCCTAAATGAGCCCACAAAATGACAAAGGGTTGAAGATTGGATAAAATGGCAGGACCCATTTATATGTTGTCCACAAGAGACCAGTTTTGAACTTAAGGATACATCCAGACTGAAAGTGAAGGGATGGAGAAGCATCTTTCATGCCAATGGGATACAAAAGAAGTCTGGGGTAATGATTCTCATATCAGATAAATTAGATTTTGAACTAAAGACTGTAGTCTGAGATACAGAAGATCAATGAATAATTCTTAAAGGGACTATCCATCAGGAAGATCTAACAATTGTAAATAATTATGCCCCCAATATGGGAGCAGCCAATTACCTAAGAAAACTATTAATCAAGATAACGAGTCATATTGATCAAATACATTAATAGTAGGAGACCTTAACATGGAAATCTCAGTAATAGACAGATCATTGAAGCAGAAAATCAATAAAGAAACAAGAGCATTAGGGCGCCTGGGTGGCTCAGTGGGTTAAGCCGCTGCCTTCGGCTCAGGTCATGATCTCAGGGTCCTGGGATCGAGTCCCGCATCGGGCTCTCTGCTCGGCGGGGAGCCTGCTTCTTCCTCTCTCTCTCTGCCTGCCTCTCTGCCTACTTGTAATCTCTCTCTGTCAAATAAATAAATAAAATCTTTAAAAAAAAAAAAAGAAACAAGAGCATTGAATGACACATTGGACCCGATGGACCTCATAGATATATAAAGACACTCCACCTTAAAACAACAGAATACTCATTCTTCTAAGGGCACATGGAACCTTCTCCAGAATAGACCACATTATGGGTCACAAATCAGGACTCAACCAATACCAAAAGACTGAGATGATTCCCTGCATATTCTAAGATCACACTGCTTTGAAACTGGAGCACAACCACAAGGAAAAGTTTGGAAGGAATTCCAAGACCTAGAAGCTAAAGACCCCCTTGCTTAAGAATGCTTGGATCAACCAGGAGATCAAAGAAGAACTGAAACAATTTATGGAAACCAATGAGAATGAAGACACTTCAGTCCAAAACCTGTGGGATACAGCAAAGGTGGTCCTAAGGGAGAAATATATAGCCATCCAAGCCGACCTCAAATAATTAAAAATCCAGAACACACCAGCTATCTCTACAACTTAAAGAACTGTTGAATCAACAAGAAATTAAGACAACTACACACAAGAAGGGAAATAATCAAAATTAGAGCAGAGATCAATGGACAGAAACTAGAGATACAGTAGAACATATCAATGAAACTAGAAGCTGCTTTTTTGAAAGCATGAATAACATTGATAAGCCCTTGGCCAAACTAATCCAAAAGAAAAGAGAGAAGACCCAAATTAATACAATTATGAATGAAAAGGGAGAGATCACAACTAACACAAAAGAAATAGAAACAATCATAGAAGTTATTATCAACAATTATATGCCAAAAGCTTAAGGAACTTAGATAAAATGGATGCATTCCTGGAAACCTATAAACTTCCAAAATTGAACCAGGAAGAAATTGACAATCTGAAGTCTGGAATACACCAATATCTAGTAATGAGATTGAAGAAGTGATCAAAAACCTCCAAAAACCAAGAGCTCAGGGCCTTATGGATTCCCTGGAAATTCTCTCAAACTTTTATAGAAGAAATAACACCTATTCTCCTGATGCTGTTTCAAAAAAATGAAGCAGAAAGAAAATTTCCAGACTCTTTTTATGAAGCCAGCAATACCTGATCCCCAAACCGGGCAAAGACCCCACCAAAAAATATAATTTCAGACCAATATCTCTGATAAATATGGATGCTAAGATTCTCAACAAGATCCTAGCAAAAAGGATCCAACAGCACATTAAACAGATTATCCACCATGACCACGTGGGATTCATTCCTGGGTTGCACATATGGTTCAACATTCCCCAATTAAGCACTGTGATAGACAAAATCAATAAGAGAAGAGAAAAGAACCAGATGGTTCTCTCAATCTATGAGAAAAAGCATTTGACAATATCCAGCACCCATTCCTGATTAAAATTGTTCAAAGTATAGGGATAGAGGGAACATTCCTGAGCTTCATAAAATCTATCTATGAAAAACCCACAGCAAATATCATACTCAATGGGAAACATCTGACAGCCTTCCCATTGAGATCATAAACAGGACAAGATTGCCCACTCTCACCACTCTTGTTCAACATAGTATTATAAGTCCTAGCAACAGCAATCAGACAACAAAGAGAAAAGGTATTCAAATTGGCAATGAAGAAGTCAAATTCTCTCACTCTCTTTGAAGATGACATGATACTTTATATGGAAAACCCAAAATAATCCACCCCAAAATTACTAGAACTCATTCAGCAATTAAAAAATATGGCAGGATACAAAGTCAATGTAAGACATCAGTGGCTTTCTTATACACTAACAATGAAAATACAGAAAGGGAAATTAGAGAATTGATTCCATTTACTATAGCACCAAGAACCATATGATACCTGGAAATAAACCTAACCAAAGAGGTAAAGGATCTGTACTTGAGGAACTACAGAACACTCATGAAAGAAATTGAAGAAGACACAAAAAGATGGAAGACCATTCCATACTCTTGGATCGGAAGAATAAATATTGTAAAAACATCTATACTGCCTAGAGCAATCTATACTTTCAATGCCATTCTGATCAAAATTCCACCATCATTTTTCAAAGAGCTAGAGCAAATAATCCTAAAATTTGTATAGAATCAGAAGAGACCCCGAATTGCTAAGGAAATGTTGAAAAACAAAAATAAAACTGGGGGCATCACGTTACCTGATTTCAAGCTTTACTACAAAGCTGTGATCACAAATACAGTATGGTACTGGCATAAAAACAGACACATAGACCAGAGGAAAAGCGTAGAGAGCTCCGATATGGACCTTCAACTCTATGGTCAAATAATCTTTGACAAGGTGGGAAAAAATATACTGTGGAAAAAATACAGACTCTTCAATAAATGATGTTGGGAAAATTGGACAGCTGTATGTAGAAGAATGAAACCCAACCATTTTCTTACACCATACTCAATGATAAATTCAGAGTGGACAAAGTATTTCAATGTGAGAAAGGAATCCGTCAGAATCCTAGAGGAGAACATAGGCAGTAACCTCTTTGATATCAGCCACAGCAACTTCTTTCAAGATATGTCTCCAAAGGCAAAGGAAACAAAAGCGAAAATGAATTTTTGGGACTTCTTCAAGATAAAAAGTTTCTGCACAGCAAAGGAGACAGTCAACAAAACAAAGAGGCAAACAAAGAGGAAGATATTTGCAAATGACAGTACAGACAAAAGGCTGATATCTAAGATCTATAAAGAACTTCTCAAACTCAACACTCACAAAACAGATAATTATATCAAAAATGGGCAGGATACATGAACAGACACTTCTCCAATGAAGACATAAAAATGGCTAACAAACACATGAAAAAATGTTCATCATCACTAGCCATCAGGGAGATCCAAATTAAAACCACATTGGGAGGAACCTGGGTGGCTCAGTGGGTTAAAGGCTCACCTTTCAGCTCATGTCATGATCCCAGGATCCTGGGATCAAGCCCTGCATCAAGCTCTCTGCTTAGCAGGGAGCCTGTTTCCTCCTTTCTCTCTCTCTGCCTGCCTCTATGCCTACTTGTGATTTTTGTCTGTCAAATAAATAAATAAGATCTATATATTAAAAAAAAAACACTGAGATACCATCTTACACCAGTTAGAATGGCCAAAATTAACAACACAGGAAACAACGTGTGTTGGAGAGGATGTGGAGAAAGGGGAACCTTCTTACACTGTTGGTCAGAATACAAGTTGCTGCAGCCACTTTGGAAAAAAGTGTGGAGATTCCTTAATAAATTAAAAATAGAGCTTCCCTATGACCCTGCAATTGCACTACTGGGTATTTACCACAAAGATACAGATGTAGTGAAGAGGATCATCTGTACCCCAAAGTTCATAGCAGCAATGGTCATGGTCGCCAAACTGTGGGAAGAACCAAGATGCCCTTCAACAGAAGAATGGATAAGGAAGATGTGGTTCATATACACTATGGAGTGTTATGTCTCCATCAGAAAGAGTGAATACCCAACTTTTGTATCAACATGGATGGGACTGGAAGAGATTATGCTGGGTGAAGTAAGTCAAGCAGTGAGTCAGTTATCATAAGGTTTCACTTATTTGTGGAGCACAAGAAATAAAATGGAGGACACGGGGAGATGGAAAGGAGAAGGGAGTTGAAGGAAATTGGAAGGGGAGATGAACCATGAGAGACTATGCACTATGAAAAACAATCTGAGGGTTTTGAAGAGGCGGTGGGTGGGAGGTTGGCTGAGCCAGTGGGCACGTATTTCATGGAGCACTGTGTGTGGTTCATAAACAATGAATTCTGGTACACTGAAAAGAAATTTAAAAATAAAAAAAAACTGAAAAAAAATACATTGCGATACCACCTTACAGCAGTCAGAATGACCAAAATTAACAGGACAGTAAGCAACATGTGTTGGAGAGGATGTGGGGAAAAGGGAACCCTCTTACATTGTTGGTGGGAATGCAAGGTGCTGCAGCCACTTTGGAAAACAGTGTGGAGATCATTAAGAAATTAAAAATAGAGGCACCCTATGACCCTGCTTGCACTACTGAGTGTTTGCTGTAAAGGTACGGATGTAGTGAATGAAAAGAAATATCATAGGTACCCCAAAGTTCATAGCAGCAATGGCTGTTATTGCCAAATTGTGGAAAGAGCCAAGATGCCCTTCAACAGATGAATGGATAGAGAAGATATGGTCCATATATACAATGGAATATTATGCCTCCATCAGAAAGGATGAATACCCAGTTTTTTTTTTTTTAATGGGTGGGACTGGAGGATATTATGCTGAGTGAAATAAGTCAAGCAGAGAGTCAATTATCGTAGAATTTTATTTACTTGTGGAGCATAAGCAATACCATGGAGGACATTATGAGAAGGAAAGGGAAAGTGAATTGGGTAAAATTGGAGGGTGAGATGAAGAATGACGAACTGTGGACTTTGAGAAAGAAATTGGAGAGTTTTGGAGGGGAGGAAGATGAGGTGATGAACCCAGTGGTGGGTATTAAGGAGGGTGTGATGCATAAACAATGAATCTTGAAACACTGAAAAAATCAAATAAAATTTAAAAAAAGAGTCAAGAGATAGAGTCAGAAATGAGCACTTTTAGATTAAGCTGTTTTTAAATACTCGTAATATAACTGTGTGAGAAACATTGCTTTGTAAAAAACCACAAATAGGAAAAATAACACAGTAAGGTAAAACAAATTGTCCAATCTAATTGTATTAAATGGCGGTAAATAACAAATCGATCCCTGGCATACTTCATCACTAAGCTAATCTAAGTAGATCACAGTTTTATTGATTACCAACTCTAGATAATACCATTAGGACAGAGTAAGAATGTTTTACACTACTAACCTATTACTGTTTGAGCTTGCTACTTCATAGACTGTTTACTTTAATCGAACCTCTAGGAGATGTTATAGTCAGTAACAGCAGAGATTTTTAAAATATCGATATTAGTATTCCAGTCACTGTTCAATGTGTTATAGTGAAGGCTTCATGTCATGAACTGTAATGTCTCAGAAAAGGAATGCAGGATTAAAGGCATGGCTATGAAGGATTTTTTTTTATTTAAATTAGCTGACTTTTCTGTAGTCAGAAAATCCTTGAGAGTAGTTAATACATATTTGAAGCTTTGCATTCCCCTCTTATAGGTCAAAGAATTAATGTGGTATTCCATGTCAATTTCTTGGTTCCTTTAAATATCATGATTCTTCAGAATTTCCTTATTTACTTTTACATACTAAAATCACATTAAACTAAGAAAGCTGATGAGTGTTGAGTTCTTCCAAAATCTTCAGTCAAGCAATTAGGTCAACTGGTGCCCATTTTTCAATTCATACTATTAATTCATTCCCTTGCTAACAAGAAAGTAAACAACATCAATCAATAATACCAATAATAGGAAAGTTACACAGGGCTCTGATTCACTTTAGGAAGAAACACCACTTCTCTTGGAGTCTATTCCTGTTAGTAGAGTCTCAAAGGGCTTAATTCTAAGTCACCAAAAGAAAATTTGCTGAGAAGCACCTGATTTCTAATGCGGAATCCCCAAAGTATTTGTTTTTAATGGCAGAGTATGATTCTATATGATACCAAGCTGGAGCTTAAGGCAGTGGGCTTAGCCTTCTATCCTATCTACCTTGTTTCCTGTTCCTTCACACAAGAGTCCATTATTCTTGCTTCTGATCATTGCCTAGTGAGTTAATACAGCTTACAGATTTCTCCCCTAATTGTTGCTCTAATTTTACAATTTATTATTTTGAATTGTATATTCAATGTGATTGCCAAGTCATAGCTATTTTATACCATGTCTCTTTTTTATATATTTTAATACTAATTTTGGTTAATGTTAAAAAATTAAATGAAATACTTTATCTCTTGGACTAATACATAATTGTTATCAGCTAGTATAATTGCATCATATAGTGTAAACAACATTTATACTCAAGAAAATGATATCCACTGAGGCCTTATATTCACATTTTAAAATATAGTGAGCACTTGCAAATTTTTATTCCAGGGCTTCCTTCTGTCTTTACTCCAAAAACTGTAAATCATGGGGCTGAGCACCAGAATAGTGTAGAAGACACTTTATCTTGGCCTAAAGTATGGGAAGAGATTGGCTACATGTACATTAAAATGATGGCAACATAATATTAAGTGACCACTGTCAGGTGACATGAGCAGAATGAGGATGCTTTCTTTTGGCCCTCAGCAGAAGATATTTGAATGACAGTGACCAATATGAGTGTGTAGGGGGCAAAGGTGACTGAAAATGGAATCAGAAGCAGAAAGGTGGTGCTGATCAAAATCCCAGTCTCATAGGTCAAGGTATCTCCTTAGGAGAGACAAAAGACCCCAGGAAGTTCACAGTAGAAAAATTATTGATTTATTTGGATCCAGAAAATGGTAATCTCATGGTGTGGACAGTATGTATCAAGACATTAAAAATGTCACTGGTCCATGAGCTAACAGCCATCAGCCTACAGAGGGACCAGTTCATGAGAAGTGTATATTGTGAAGGTTTTCATATGGCAACACATCGGTCATAGGGCATGAGTCCTAAGAGGATACACTCAGTCCTACCAGAGTCAACAACAGGAAGATCTGGGCACCACAATCAAATGAGATGACCTCCTCTGTAGAATATAGGTTGTCATCATCTTGCGGATGATGGCAAGTGTGAAGAGGGTGTCAATGAGGGAGAGTTGCCAAAACAAGAAATACATAGGAGTAAGGAAATAACAATCTACCAGATTAGCAGAATTCGGAGGCAGTTTCCAGTTAGTGTGAAAAGGAACATTGTGGTGACAAGCACAAAGATGCAGAAGTGAGTTGGGTTGTATTTCAACAGACACAGAAGAATAAATTCAGTGATAATGTCAGTCTCTAAATGGCCCATTCTTGCAATCTTTTCAAGGATAAAAGAAAAGCATATAGTAGAAAAATATTTCAGTATTAATAGTGCATTACATAGAAGTTAGCCAAAGGAAAAGAAAATGTTTGTATTACCTAATGAATTCTGGGGGAAAAAAGTGGTGAATCCAATAGATGTAAATTGATAAAATTTTCTGGCTTGGTTTGTGCTACTGTCACCAGCTAGACCCAAAGTTCTTATCTTAATGGATCACCTACTTGTACCTGTTTATCTTTTCTTGATTGTTTGTCTTCATAAAAATTTTTTAATATTATTTTATTTTGTCAGTTTTGCAAAATTCATTGTCTATACACCCCACCCAGTGCTCCACACAATGTGTGCCCTACATAATACCCACCACCAGGGTCACCTAAACCCACACCCGCCTTCCCTCCAAAACCCTCAATTTGCTTCTCAAGAGTGCACAGTCTCTCATGGTTTGTCTCAGCCTCTGATCTCCCCCCATTCACTTTCCTTTCCTTCTCCTACTGTCCTCCGTGTTATTCTTTATGCTGTGCAAGTAAATGAAACCATATGATAACTGCCTCTCTCTGCTTGACTTATTTCACTCAGCATAATATTCTTCAGTCCCATACATGTTGAACCAAAAGTTGGGTATTCACTCTTTCTGATGGGGGCATGATATTTAATTGTATAGCATGATATGGCATCAGACCACATCTTCTTTATCCATTCATCTGTTGCAGGGCATCTTGGATATTTCGACAGTTTGGTGACTGTGGCCATTACTGTTATGAACATTGGGGTACATATGGCCCTTCCTTTCACTACATCTGTATCTTTGGGGTAAATACACAGTAGTGCAATGGCAAGGTCATAGGGAAGCTCTATTTTTAATTTCTTAAGGAATCTTCACACTGTTTTCCAAAGTGGAGGCACCAACTTGCATTCCCACCAACAATGTAAGAGGGTTCCCCTTTCTCCATATCCTCTCCAACACGTGTCATTTACTGTCTTGTTTATTTTGGTCATTCTGACTGGTGTAAGGCGGTATCTCGATTTGGTTTTGAATTGAATCTCCCTGATGGCTAATGATGATGAGCATGTTTTTATGTGTCTGTTAGCCATCTGTATGTCTTTAATGGAGAAGTGTCTGTTCATGTCTTCTGCTCATTTTTTGATGTGATTATATTTTTTGGGGTGTGAGTTTGAGGAGTTCTTTATAGATCTTGGATATCAGCCCTTTGTCTCTAGTGTTACTTGTGAATATCTTTTCCCATTCCATGGGTTGACTCTTTTTTGGTTGACTATTACGTTTGCTGTGCAGAAACTTTTTATCTTGAAGAAGTTCCCAAAGTTCATTTTTGCTTTTGTTTCCCTTGTCTTTGGAGACATGACTTAAAAGAGGTTGCTGTGGCCAATGTCAAAAAGGTTACTGCATATGTTTTGCCTAGGATTTTGAGATTCCTGTCTTATGTTGAGGTCTTTTATCCATTTCAAATTTATCTTTGTTTATGGTGTAAGAGAATGGTAGAGTTTCATTCTTTTACGCACAGCTGTCCAATTTTCCCAGTACAATTTATTGAAGAGACTCTCCTTTTTCTATGGGATATTTTTCCTTTTTGTTGAACATTATTTGACCATGGAGTTGTGGGTCCATACCTGGGCTCTCTACACTCTTCCACTGGTCTATGCATCTTTTATTTATTTATTTATTCATTCATTTATTTATTTATTTATTTATTTTTGTGACAGTACCTTGTTGTCTTGCTGATCACAGCTTTGTAGTAAAGCTTGAAATCAGGCAATGTGATGGCCCCAGTTTTTTTCTTTTTTAACATTCCCTTAGCAATTCAGGTTTTTTTCTGGTTCCATACAAATTTTAGGATTGTTTGTTCCAGCACGTTGTAAAATGTCAGTAGAACTTTCATCAAGATGACATTGAAAGTTTAGATTGCTCTGGGCAGAACATACATTTTAACAGTCTTTGTTAAAGACTGTTAGCATAAATCCATTAGCATAAAATTATTTTCCATCATTTTGTGTCTTCTTCAATTTCTTTCATGAGTGTTCTGTAGTTCCTTGAGTACAGATCATTTACCTCTTTGGTTGGGCTTATTTCCAGGTATCTTATGGTTCTTGGTGCTATAGGAAATGGAATTGATTCTCCCATTTCCCTATCTATATTGCATTGTTAGTGTATAAGGAAGCAAATATTTTATGTACATTGATTTTGTGTCCTGCCACATTACTGAATTACTGAATAAGTTATAATAGTTTGGTGGTGGAGTCTTTCGGATTTTCCATATAAAATATCGTGTCATTTGCAAAGATAGAGAGTTTGACTTCTTATTTGTGAATTTGAATACTTTTATGTCTTTTTGTTTTCTAATTGTTGTTGCTAGGACTTCTAATACTATGTTGAACAAAAGTGGTGAGAATGGGCATCCTTGTCGTGTTCCTTATCTCAAAGGTAAGGCTGTCAGCTTTTCTCCATTGAGAATAGTTGTTGTGGGTTTTTCCTAAATAGATTTTAAGAAGTGGAGAAATGTTCCCTTGATCCTTATACTTTGAAAAGTTTCAATTACGAATGTATGCTGCATCTTGTCAAATGCTTTTTGTGCATCAATTGAGTGGACTATGTCATTCTTCTCACTTGTCTTATTGATTTGTTCTATCTATTGCTTTGTTTTATCTATCTATCTATCTATCTATCTATTCATGTTTTTGATTTTTGAATGTTGAACCACACTTACACCCCATGGGTAAATCCCACCTGGTCATGGTAGATAATTTTTTAATGTACTGTTGGATATATTAGCTTGGATCTTGTTGAGAATTTTAGCAGACATATTCATCAAGGATATTGCTTTCAAATTCTTTTTGATGGGGTTTTGCTGATTTGGAGATCAGGGTAATGCTGGCTTCATAGAAGGAATCTGGAAATTTTCCTTCTTTTTTATTTTTTTAAACAGCTTCAGAAGAATATGTACTATTTCTCCTTTGAATTTTCTGTAGTATTCACCAGGGAATCAATCATGTCCTGGGCTCTTGACTTTTGGGAGTTTTAATCACTGCTTCAATATTGTTAATAGATATGGGTCTATTCAGATTGTCAATTTCTTCCTGTTTCAGTCTTGGAAGTTTCTAGGTTTCTAGGAATGCATCCATTTCTTCTAGTTTCCTTAACTTATAGGCATATAACTGTTAATAATAATTTATAATTATTGTTTCTATTTCCTTGGTGATAGTCGTGATCTCTCCCTTTCTTTAATAATTTTACTAATTTGGGGCCTCTCCTTTTCTTTTTGATTAATTTTCTCAGTAGTTTATCAATCTTATTGATTCATTCAAAGAACCAGCTTCTAGTTTTGTTAATGCATTTTACTATATCTATAGTTTGCAATTCATTGATCTCTGCTCTAATCTTAATTATTTATCTTCCTCTGTGTGGGGCTGGCTTAATTTGTTATTGATTTTCCAATTATTTAAAGTGTAAAGAGGCCTGGTATATTTGGAATTTTTCAATTTTTTTAAAGATTTTTATTTATTTGACAGACAGAGATTACAAGTAGGCAGAGAGAGAGAGGAGACAGCAGGCTCCCTGCTGAGCAGAGAGCCTGATGCAGGGCTCGATCCCAGGACCCCGGGATCATGACCTGAGCCAAAGGCAGAGGCTTTAACCCACTGAGCCACCCAGGCGCCCCAAATTTTTCAATTCTTTAAAAGTGAGGCTTGGATAGCTATGTATTTTTCCCCTTAGGACCACGTTTTCCATATCCCATAGGTTTTGGACTGATATGTATTCATCCCTCTTGGTTTCTATGAATTAAGTTCTTCTTTGATTTTATGGTTTATCCAAGCATTCTTGAGTAGGCTGGTCTTTATCTTTAAGTGTTTGAATTCATTCCAGATTTTTATTTTCTTGTGCTTAAATTCCAGTTTCAAAGCATTGTGGTCTAAGAATATGCAGGGAAAAATATCAATCTTTTGGTATCCCTTGATTCCTGATTTGTGACCCAGTTTGTGGTCTCTTCTGGAGAAGTTTCCATGTGCATTTGAGAAGAATGAGTATTCTGTTATTTTAGGGTGGAATGTTCTGTATATATCTATGAGGTCCTTCTGGTCCACTGTGTCATTCAAAGTTCTTGTTGATTTGTTGATTTTTCTGCTTAGATGATCTGTCCATTGCTCAGAGTGGCATCTTAAGATCCCCTATAATTAATGTGTTCATATCAATATGACTCTTTATTTTGATTAACAGTTGGCTTGTGTAGTGGCTGTTCCCATACTGGGGGCATAAATATTTTCAATTGTTAGATCTTCTTGGTGGATAGACCCTTTAAGCATGTAGTGTCCTTCTGTATCTCTGACTACAGTCTTTAGCTTAAAATCTAATTTATCTGATATGCAAATCATTATCCCAGTTTTCTTTTGAATCCCATTGGCATGAGAGATTCTTCTCCATCCCTTCACTTTTAGTCTGGATGCAACTTTAGGTTCCAAATATGTCTCCTTAGACAGAATATGGATGGGTCCTGTCATTTTATCCAATCTGAAACCCTGTGACTTTTTATAAGAGAATTTGCTTGTTCACGTTGAAAGTGATTATTGAAAGATAAGCTTTTATTGACATCATTTTGCCTGTGAGGTCCTTGTTTCTATAGGTTGTCTTTGTAAGTTTCTGTTCTATGTCACTTTTGGGTTCTTTCTTCTTTTATCGAACTCCCCTTAATATTTCTTGTAGTGCCAGCTTGGTGGTCACATACTCTTTTATACCTTGTCAGTCTTGGAAGTTCTTTTTCTCTCCATCCATTTTGAATGTCAGCCTTGCTGGATAAAGTATTCATTGCTGCATGTTCTTCACATTTAGTGTCCCAAATATGTCTTCCTAGCCCTTTCCGTGTTCCAGATTTCTGTGGACAAGTCTGATGTTATTCTGATGTACCTTCCTCTGTACATAAGGAATCTCTTCCCCCTAGATGCCCTTAGGACCTCTTGTCTAAAATTCTGATTTGTGAATTTCACAATCAAGTTCTGGAGGTATTTCTAGATTCATTGATCTTGGGAGGTGTCCTTCCTGTCTCTAGGACACAGTTTTTCCATTCCCCAGATTGGGGAAATTTTCATCCAGTATATTTTTCACTATAACTTCTAGTCTTCTCTCCTTCTCCAAACCCCAGTGATCCCAGTAATTCTGATGTTAGAATGTTTCATTGTGTTATTTATTTCCCTAATTCTGTTTTCATGTCTCCTTATCTGTTTGTTCCAGGCCCCCTCCTGATCCTTCTTCTCTATTAGTTTGTCCTCTAGAGCACTAATTATGTCTTCTGCCTCAGTTACACTAGCTGTTAGAGTATTTAGATTAGATTGGATCTCATTGATAACACTTTTAAGTACTGCCAGATTGGCTCTCACTTCTGCCCTTAGAAGTTCTATGTTGTCACTAATGGTTTTCTCCAGTCTAGCCACTGCCTGGGTAATTATTCCCCTGAATTTCCTTTCCAACATATTGTTTATGTCCATATGGAATAGTTCTAAGGGAGAGGGCACAGTATCTGAATTTTTCCTCTGTTGGGTGTTCCTCCTCCTAGTTATGTTGGTGAAAGGTAGTTGAAGGGCTATATAGATGAATATATCAATGTTGATCTAGGTAATGTGCATCCAGGAAAGTTTCAGAGCAATCAGAATTCACCACTGAAAAAGACAATAAAAGAAGAAAGAGAAGAAAAAGAGAGAGTGAAAGAGAAAAAGAGAGAAAAAACCCAGGCAGAATGAGCCCCAAAAGTAATATTTATAAGATATATAAATAAAAATGAACTAAGAGAAAGACCAAGAAAATTAAATGACAAGAAAAAAAGAAGAACCCAGCCAAAATGAACCCTAAGAATAGGATCTATATAATACCAGAGCAAAACACATGCACAGAATCCCTGACAGAAGAGAAAGATGGGAGGGTGGTTCTAAATACTCAATGTGGTTGAGGAAGGTTATTTTGATTCTTTCTGGGTGTATATTGATATCTTTGTTAAAGATGTCAACTTGATATCTTTGTTAAAGGACTCAACTTTCCATAAATAAAGGGAAATTAAAACTGGTTTATATATAGGGGTAATATTGATTAGAGAAAGAGAATTACCTCAAAAGCTTTATCTATATGTACATTTAAAAAAGAAAGGAAAAACTAAAAGAAACATAGGTATATGAATGAAAAAAGTTCAAGTTAGATCCTGGATATCAACCTTTTGTCTGTATTGTCATTTGCAAATATCTTCTCCCATTCCATGTGTTGCCTCTTTGTTTTCTTGATTGTTTCCTTTGCTGTGCAGAAGCTTTTGATTTTGATGAAGTCCCAAATCATCTTTGCTTTTGTTTCCGTTGCCTTTGGAGAAATATCTTGAAAGAAGTTGCTGTGGCTGATATCGAAGAGATTACTGCTTGTATTGTCCTCTAGGATTGAGGTCTTTTATCCAATTTGAGTTTATCTTTGTGTACGGTGTAAGAGAATGGTCGAGGATCTATAATGAATACCTCAAACTCAACACACACAAAAGAGACAATCATATCAAAAAATGGGCAGAAGATATGGACAGACACTTCTGCAATAAACACATACAAATGGTTATCAGACACATGAAAAACTGTTCATCATCACTAGCCATCAGGGATATTCAAATTAAAACCACATTGAGATATTACCTTATACCAGTTAGAATGGCCAAAATTAACAAAACAGGAAACAACATGCATTGGAGAGGATGTGGAGAAAGGGGAACCCTCTTCCACTGTTGGTGGGAATGCGAGTTGGTGCAGCCTTTTTGGAGAACAGTATAGAGATTCCTCAAGAAATTAAAAATAGAACTTCCCTATGACCCTGCCATTGCACTCCTAGGTATTTACCCCAAAGATACAGATGTCATGAAAAGAAGGGCCATCTGTACCCCAATGGTTATAGCAGCAATGGCCACGGTCGCCAAACTGTGGAAAGAACCAAGATGCCCTTCAACGGACGAATGGATAAGGAAGATGTGGTCCATATACACTATGGAGTATTATGCCTCCATCAAAAAGGATGAATACCCAACTTTTGTAGCAACATGGACAGGACTGGAAGAGATTATGCTGAGTGAAATAAGTCAAGCAGAGAGAGTCAATTATCATATGGTTTCACTTATTTGTGGAAAATAACAAAAAGCATGGAGGACATGGGGAGTTAGAGAGAAGGGGGTTGAGGTAAATTGGAAGGGGAGGTGAATCATGAGAGACTATGTACTCTGAAAAACAATCTGAGGGTTTTGATGTGGTGGGGGGGGTTGGAGGTCGGGGTTCCAGGTGGTGGGTATTATAGAGGGCACAATTTGCATGGAGCATTGGGTGTGGTGAAAAAAATAATGATACTGTTATGCTGAAAATAAATAAATGAAAAAGAAAAAGTTCAAGTTAAAAAGTTATGGAATATGTTTTATTAAACCATTAGTTGTAATGGTAAATAGGATAAAAAATTAAAGGATTTATTTTTATTTTTTTAACCTATTTACCATTACAACTAACGGTTTAATAAAACATATTCCATAACTTTTTAACTTGAACTTTTTTCATTCATATACCTAAAACAATCTGAGGGGTTTGAAGTGGCAGGGAGGTGGGGAGGTTGGATTACCACGTGGTGGGTATTATAGAGGGCATGGATTGCATGGAGCACTGGGTGTGGTGAAAAAATAATGAATACTGTTTTTCTGAAAAGAAATAATTTAATAAAAAAATTAAAGAAACAAGAATCATGAGAACAAATTAAAAGAAATAAAAGTTGTATCTATGAAACACACAGGTTTTAGGGTAACACCATTAGCTTAATATATTGTTTTCTCCTGATCTGGGGGTTTTACAGTTGTATAGGGACCCTCTGGTTGTTGTCTTCTCATTCTTTTAACTTGTCTTCTGGGGGAGAGGCCTGCTGTGTTATTCTCACATCAGCCTTGCTTGGGTTGAGTCACCCTACAGGTTATCAAGGGGCTGGGCTCTACAGAAACTCTTTTTTCAGTCTTCTGTTCTCTGGATTTCTCCCCACCGTTGGCAGCTTTTTTCAGCTTTTCAGAATGCCAAAGCAAAGAAAGAATCTGTCTGCAACCAGACCTCTGCCTCAGTGAGTAGCCTCAGTCTGCTCTGCTCTGGGTGGTCCAGAACACACAGACTACCTCTTTGCAAACTCTGCTGAGCACCACAACCTCCCACAGGTGGTGCACACTCCCAACCACTGTCCCAGTGGTCACCGAAGGTCCCTGCACACTAAAATCACTAGCAATGTTGGTCCAGGGAACCCACTTCCAGTGGCTCTCTTTGCCAGTACTGCTCTCTGGTTTAAGGCCCATGCTGGGTGTGCTCAGACCCCCATGGTCCTACAGTTTGCAGAAGGCTGCCACAGAGGGCTCCCAACCAAAGATCCCAGAGATCACGCAGGTTCTTTCAGGCATGGGCTGGGACCATTCAGACCTTGTGACCAGTTGTAGAAGTCTGCAGTCCTAGAGACTGGGAGCTGGCACCAACACTAGGCTCTTTTGGAATAGGCTGGAGTGTGCCCAGCCAAGCAATGGTGGAAGCAGCAGAAAGCCTTGGGCTCTAAAGCAGAGAATGGAGGTTATGCCAGACCCTTTCTGTCTCAGGTGGTCACAGGTAGTGACCATCCTGGAACCATGGGCTTAAACCAATGCCCTTGACCACCCAATTCTACCAGTTACCCCTTAAGATCTTTTGCTCTTTTTGAGTGTTTTTTAAGCAGTCTCCAAGTTAATGCTGGTCCCCAACCACAGGGCACTTTTATACTGGGGTAGTATTTTCCAATGGGTTGCTTCTGGTGGCTCCCTCCCCCTTCTGGTTGTCCTCCGATAACAGTCCGAGCATTCCCACTCTGCTTTACCTCTGCACTGATGATCTCCTCTCCTTGTAGAAATCCAGAAGTGTATAATCTTACATCTCAGGCTGATTTCATTGGTGTTCAGTGTTCTGGTAGATATTTAGCTCAATTTAGGGGACCAGTTGAAACAAGATTTCCTATTTCTCTGCCATCTGGCCACTTCTTCATCCACTAATCTTTGTCCCATGTTTTTCCTTAAGCTCTTTTTTTTCCCCCCAAGCTTTTCTCTTAAGTCAGGTTTCTGGAACCCTCAAAATCTAGCAATTGCCCTACAAAGACCTCTAGCCAGCAGACCTCCCAGACCACTTTAAGTGTAACATGCAACTTGCACACACACAAATGGACCATGGAATGATCTGCTGAATAACCAACAACTGCTTTTAACTCATTATAAGACCAAAATGTCCACAGAAGGAGGAGCATAGGCCTTATTTGCATAAGAAACAATATATGTATAGACAGGTGTGTGTGTGTGGCCTTATGCCTACATATACATACAATGACACTAGTTCTCTATTTAAATATTCACCTTAACCCTAAATAAAAGGAACCCATTCACCCTTGCTTGGGGAGTTACAGTTTTGGAAGTTATTCCTAATAATGTTTTCATTTCCTAAAAATAAAATATACTTTCTGCAACAAATCACATGGTGTATTTTCTATTTGCAACTCACCGAAAAGTGAACACACATTGGTTCATTTGCCCTACCTGATGTGAAAAACTTAGTTATATGGGTATTTCCCCTTTTTAATGTGTTTTGGATACAGGTTCTTTCATTCCAAAAGAGGTTTAATAGAAAGTTGGTTTTATGAGTGGTTTACAAGCAATTCTGTTTATCTTTTTTGGTGTGATACAACTAATCAGATTGATTTTGCTCTGCTTATGGGAGTTCCTCTTGGTTTCAAAACTGCTCCTTAGAACAAAGCAAAATTGTGTGAGCTAGTCTATTAAACATAAACATTGCAGTAGAGCCATCAAGTGTTATGGAACTATGTGCATACAGATTCTGATCTGGCTAGTAAAATCTAATTCTCCTAAATGTATTTCATATATTTTAATTTCTTTTATTTTGTTTTTTAAATTACTTTATTTAAAATTATTTAAATTCATTTTAGTTAACATATACTGTATTATTAATTTCAGGGCTAGAAGTTAATAATTCACCAGTTGCATATAACATCCAGTGTTCATTACATCAAGTGCCCTCCTTGATGTTCACTACAACAATTAACCCATCACCCCACTGACCTTCCCTCCAGCAACCCTAAATTTCTTTCCAATAGTTAAGAAATTTATGTTCCCCACTCCTGTGTGTTTTAATCTTATTTCTGACCCTATGTTCATCTGTTTTGTTTCTTAAATTCCACATGAATGAAATCACATGGTATTTGTCTTTCTCTGGTTGAGTTATTTCACTTAGCATAATACCCTTGAGTTCCATCCATATCCTTGCAAATGAAAAGGTTTCATTATTTTTGATGGCTGAATAATAATTCATTGTGTTTATCTAATACACACACACATGCACACACACATATAAATTCTTTATTCATCCATCTGTTGATGGATATTGGGACTCATCCCATATTTTGGCTATTCTGTACACTGCTGCTATAAATATTTGATTGCATGTTCCCCTCAAAATAATTTTGTATCCTTTTATAAATACATGGTAGTGAAATTTCTGGAACCATAGAGTAGTTCTATTATTAATATTTTTAAAAAGATTTTATTTATTTGACATACAGAGACCACAATTAGGCAGAGAGACAGGCAGAGAGAGAGGAGGAAGTAGGCTCCCCACGGAGCAGAGACCCAGATGTGGGGCTCAATCCCAGGACCCTGGGATCATGACCTGAGCCAAAGGCTGTGGCTTTAACCCACTGAGACACCCAGGTGCCCCCATTCTTAACTTTTTATGGAATTTTCATACTGTTTTCCTGAGTTCCTGAACCAGTTTTCATTGCTACCAACAGTATAAAAGGGTTCCCATTTCTCCACATCCTTGCCAACATCTATGGTTTCCTGAGTTGCTAATTTTAGCTATTTTGACTCATGTGAGCTGGTATCTTATATTTGGTATTTTGTAGATATGTTTCTCAGTTCATATACCTAAAGTTTTCTAGATACCTAGAGTTTTCTAGATACACATGTAGTTTTCCTAAAATTGTTATTATTCTTTCTATGGACCATTCATCCAACTTTTAAGAATAAATAGGGATATGAAGAATATTCATGTGGCTATTTAATCCTGGTGATGAATAAATTTTGCACTGGATTCCAATGGGAAATGATCACTTTAGAAACCCCCTAGGTGATAAATGTTCTCATGGTCATGTGCACCTTTATATCAATACAGGAAAAGATTTGTTGAGATATACACTGGCAGCTAACCTCTGCTAAATTCCAAATTACTTAACCTCACAATAACATCCCTTTAAGTCAGTATCTCATTCCTTCTTTTAAAAGGTATGATTAAACAAAAATCTTATGAAATATATTAATTTTTACCTAAATTGACCTGAGTAAACTTATTGGTAGTTGTGCTTTTGTGCCAAGAGAACAAATTTGGAGTCAAGTTCAGTACCTAGATTTTGTATCCTATATTTATTAACTGCATGTCAAAGGATTAATATTTAATTATTTCTAAAGTTCACATTCTATTGTTTGCAAAATTAGGATTCCAATTGATATATCTCAATTTTTTCACGCAAAATATATTAAAGATCACAAATACTTATAAATTTGTTAAATAAAAATTGATCAAAGCATGTGTCTAAAATTCCAATTTTTCTTATAATAATTTAGGTGAGATGATCTTTTCCATATCTAACTGGGGAAATTAAATTGCCTTGGAAACAATTGGACCCTAGGTTTCTCCATATTATTCAAATTCTATAGTTTTGCCTTTTTTAAAGAATTTTTAAAAATATATTTGACAGAGGGCAGTACACAGAGGGAGAAGCAGATTCTGCATGAAGCAGGGAGCCCAAACATGACCTGAGCTGAAGGAAGACCCTTACCTCATTGAACCACCCAGGTGTCCCTTTAGTTGTATTTTCTCCTTCTGAAAAACTACTATGATGCCAGTTTACTAGATTATTTAGAGTGAATGGTTGCACTTTGCAAAATAGTTAACTGACTAATAGATTTGAATATTTCTTTTTCATTCTAATTTCTTACTTCTTGATACCCAAGCCTGTTAATTTCATATTATTTACTCGAAAAAGCAGAGTCATTGTAGAGTTTATCAGTATTTAAATACCCTTTCATTTTCATCAGAGGAATATAGTGTATATTCTGTACTATTCATGAGTGTTTTTACTATAACCATAAACAGCTTGCCACTGAAAATGTAGAAGAAAAAATATTAATGAAAGAGGACTTTAATTAACTTCATTTTGAACTTAGTCTGTACTTTCTAACTGGCTGAGTTATTATTTCCAACTTTTCTTTTAATTCGGGTAAAACACCGTGTGGACAAAGGCTTATGTATGTGGAGCCAAGTTAGGAAGAGGCTTTGTCCACATAACAAGATTTGTAAAATAGCAGAAGATCCTCATACATTTTAGTTAGTAATATATGCCTAAAATTTAATCATTGAGCTTTCCATAGTTATGAATCCGACATCATGTGTGAAGAAATATCAATTTTTATAGGTACTTACCTTCCTGGTGATTAATGGTCTGTTCACAAAGACTAGGAAACCAGCAAATTCAATCTGGTATCTGTTACTCAGTCACAGGCTGAATATTTAAGCTAAATAAATAGAAAGACCCTTAACTAAATTTGTTCTGTGTGTTTGCTTTTATACAACATGGGAAATAAACACTGAATAAAGGAATTTAAACTTGAGGGTGTGTAAACATGGGGATTTTATTCGCTTATGATTAGAGAAATGAATCTGGTAAAAGGAATGCCTAATTGGAACAGTTGTGAAATGTTACCAAATCCCTTAACACTCTCATATTTCCCAGGAGGAAAGAAGAATGCCTGGAGTTTAATGTGATTTAGGTAAAACATAAGATAATGCAATGTGTTACAAGTATCAACACAGTTATTTGTAATTTTGTTACATTATCAACTGAAACTTGGTTTGAGAAATGAGGTGGGACTAAACAGCATTAAATAAAGTTTAACCAATTTCATTGTGCAAATAGGTAAATGGAACCTGTATAGGAAAATTATTGAAAAATAAATTAGTTGGATCATCTCAAAAACACTGTTAAAAGGGCAATTTGAAATATCATGCCAATTATGATTCACTTAGAATAATAAGATTTTTAATTATAATGTATCAAACAGTTATTGAAGACATAATTTAAAAATATACCCATGTTCCTTTATATTAACATCGTTAAGGTCCAAATATAAGTATATAAATGTCTTAGACACTCCACACATTTTCTCACTTAAAGAGAATAAATATTTAATATAGGCAATTGGCAAGTAATATAAATATAAATAGGTAAAAGATATTTGAAGAGTTTTGTAAAAGAAATATACCTGTTATTTATAGGATATATCTATTTTATTCTTTGTTATAGTGTCATGCCATACAAGGTAAATACTTTTTCTTTTTACATTTTTTGTTATGTTATGTTAATCACCATTCAGTACATCATTAGTTTTTGATATAGTACTTTTAAGTCTAACTTTATGTGGAGTACAGCTGTGTTTGAATGGGTATATATAATTACCACCAGCAGCAGAATCTCATTACTTAACATAAAATAAGTATGTTAAAATTTCTGATTTTTGTGAAAAATTAAAACATTAAATTTATCTTTGCATAATAATAGCATATTTCTTTTTGGTGTTTCAGATATAATATATGATTTAGTTTATCATAATATCATTATATAAATATCTTTAGTTTTTTATGCTTTCATAGTACTTTTTCAGTGCATTTTTTTAAATATTTTTTAATATTCATTCCACTATAGTTAACATAAAGTGCTATATTAGTTCCACGTAGACAGTATAGTTATTCAACAACTCTGTATAATACTCAGTACTCATCATGATTAGTGTACTCTTAATCTCTTACATATATTACACCAATCCCCATACCCATATCCCCTCTGGTAACAATCAATTTGTTCTCTATATTTGAGGGTCTGCTTCTCAGATGGTCTACCTTTTTCTGTCCTTTTACTTTTTTTAATAATTTGCTTTGATCTTAGAATCCACATATGAATGAAATCATATGGTATTTGTCTTCCCTTATTGACTCATTTCTCTTGACATTACATGCCCTAGCTCCATCTATGTAATTGGAAATGGCAAGATTTCATTCTTTTTTATGGCTGAATAATATTCTATTGCATTTAAATACCATTTCTTTATCTATTCCTCTGTCAGTGGATAAATTGACTGCTTCTATATCTTGGCTGTAATAAATAATGCTGCAATAAACATGTAGGTGCTTGTATCTCTTTGAATTAGTGTCCTTGTATTCTTTGGGTATATTTATGTTTAACTTCTTGAGGAACCTCCATACTGTTTTCTATAATGGCTGCACCAGTTTACATTCCCACCAACAGTGCACAAAGCTTTTTCTTTTTGTTTTTATTTTTGTTTTTTTCTTAACCCACATCCTTATGAACACTTACCTTGTGTTTTTGACTGTAGCCATTCTGATGGGAGCAAGGTGACATATCAGTGTAATTTGAATTTGCAACTCTCTGACAATGAATGATTTTCAGCATCTTTTTACGTGTCTGCTGGTCATCTGGACTCCTTTAAAGAAATGCCTGGTTTATGTCTTCTGCCCATTTTTAACATGGACTTTTCTGTTTCTTGAGTGTTGAGCGTTATAAGTTCTTCATATATTTTGGATTCTAACCCTGAATTGGATATGTAATTTGCAAATATCTTCTCCAATTCCATAGATTTACTTTTGGTTTTTCTGATTGTTTCTTTCACTGTGCAGAAGCACTTTTTTTTTCTAATGTTGCCCCATTAGTTGGGTTTCCTTTTATTGAGGACTAGAATTGTGATACCTCCAGGTTTTTTTTTTATTTTTGTGATGATTTTAGCTATTTGGATTCTCTTGTTGTTCCATACAAAGTTTAGGATTGTTTGTTCCAGTTCTGTGAAAAAAAAATTCTGTGGGTATTTTGATAGGGATCCCATTTAATATGTAGATTGCTTTTGGTGGTCAGACATTTTAAGGATATTTTTCTTCTAATCCATGAGCCGATAATGCCATTTTCCATTTCTTTGCATCCTTTTCAATTTCTTTCATTAGAGTTTTATAGTTTTCAAAGTACATATCTTTCAACTCTTTGGTTAAGTTTATTCCTAGGTATTTTATTATTATTGGTGCAGTTGAAGGTGAGATTGTTCTCTAAATTTATCTTTATGTTGCTTTATTCTTACTATATAGAGTTGAAAAATATTTCTGTAGTTTGATTTTGCATCCTGAAAATTTACTAAAGTCATTTATCAGTTCTTGTAGTTTGGTAGTGGTGTCTTTTTTTTTAATATAGTATCTTATCATCTACAAGTAGTGACAACATTATTTCTTCCTTACCAATTTGAGAGAATTTTATTTATTTATTTATTTATTTATTTATTTATTTATTTATTTATTTTGGTGGTCTGATTGCTCTGGCTAGGAATTCTAGTACTGTATTGAAAAAAAGCGATGAGAATGGGCATCCTTATCTTGCTGCAGACCATAAGGGAAAATCTCAGTTTTTCCTCATTAAGTATGTTGTTCATTGTGTTTGTTTGTCTGTCTGTTTGTTTTTAATGTGGCCTTCTTATGTTGAGGCATTTTCCCTCTAAACCTACTTGTTGAGGTGGTTTTTTGTTTGTTTTTGTTTGTTTGTTTGCTTGTTTTGTTCAGTTAGCCACTGTATACTACATAATTCATTCTTGATGCAGTGTTCAATACTTGATTAGTTAAATATAACACCTAGGGCTTATCACAGCATGTTCCCTACCCAATAACCCCCACCTAGTCTTCAAGTTATATCACAAAGCCATAGTAATCAAAACACACAAAAAAATAGACATACAGACCAAGAGAACAGGATGGAAAACTTGGAAATAAACACTTCTATGGGCAATTAACCTCCATAAACTAAGAAACAATACCCAATAGGAAAAATACAGTCTTTTCAACAAATTTTGGTAGGAAAGCTGGACATCTACATTCAAAAGAATTAAACTGGATCACTTTCTGACACTGTATCCAAAAATAAACTTAAAAAAAATAGATAAAATACTTTAAAGTGAGACCTGAAAATAGAAAAATCCTAGTTGAGAACATGGACAGTAGTCTCTTTGACATCAGCCATAGAAATATTTTTCTATATATGTTTCTTTTTTTAATTTATTTTTTATTTATTTTCAGCATAACAGTATTCATTAATTTTTGCACCACACCCAGTGCTCCATGCAATCTATGCCCTCTATAATACCCACCACCTGGTACCCCAACCTCCCACCTCCCGCCCCTTCAAAACCCTCATATTGTTTTTCAGAGGTCATAGTCTCTCATGGTTCACCTCCCCTTCCAATTTATCCCAACTCCCTTCACCTCTCTAACTCCCCATGTCCTCCATGCTATTTGTTATGCTCCACAAATAAGTGAAATCATATGATAATTGACTCTCTCTGCTTGACTTATTTCACTCAGCATAATCTCTTCCAGTCCCATCCATGTTGCTACAAAAGTTAGGTATTCATCCTTTCTGATGGAGGCATAATACTCCATAGTGTATATGGACCACATCTTCCTTATCCATTCGTCCATTGAAGTTTCTCTATATATGTTTCTTGAGATAAGGGAAATAAAAGTCTGTTCCCTTGTTAGGGGCATAGATATTTAAAATTCTTAGATCTTCTGGTTGAACAGACCCTTTGAGTATGATATAGAGTCCTTCCTCATCTCTTATTATAGTATTTGGTTTAAAATCTAGTTTGTCTGATATAAGGATTGCCACCCCCAGCTTTCTTTTGATGTCTATTAGCATGGAAAATTGTTTTCCACACCCTTACTTTAAATCTGGAGGTGTCTTTGAGTCTAAAATGAGTTTCTTGTAGACAGCATATCAATGGATCTTGGTTGTTTTGTTTTGTTTTGTTTTCATCCATTCTGATACCCTGTGTTATTTGATTGCAGTATTTAGCCTACTTACCTTCTGGGTAACTATTGAAAAATATGAATTTAGTGCCACTGTATTGCCTGAACGTTGACTGTTACTGTATGTTGTCTCTGTACCTCTCTGGTCTGTTACATTTAGGCCCTCTCTTTACTTAGAGGACCCCTTTCAATATTTCCTGTAGGGATGGTTTGATGTTTGCAAATTCTTTTAGGTCTTGTCATGGAAGATTTTTATTTCTTCTTCTGTTTTCAATGACAGCCTAGCTGGATATAGTATTCCTGGCTCCATAATTTTCTTGTTTAGTTCTCTGACTATATCATGCCAGTCCTTTCTGGTGTCTGTGGATAGGTCTGCTGCCAATCTAATATCTCTGTCATTGTAGGTTACAAACCTCCTGTGCTGAGCTATTTTCAGGATTTTCTTTGTCTCTGGGACTTATAAATTTTATTATTAGATGAGAGAGTGTTCACCTATTTTTATTGATTTTGAGGAGAATTCTTTGCACTTCCTGGTTTTGATGCCCATTTCCTTCCCCAAATTAAGGAATTTCTCTGCTCTCATTTGTTCCAATATACTTTCTGCTCCCCTCTTTCTTCTTCTGGGATCCCAATTCTAATATTGTTTTGTCTTATGGCATCACTAACCTCTTAAATTTTCCCCTTGTGATCCATTAGATGTTTATATCTCTTTTTCTCAGCTTCTTCATTCTCCATTATTTGGTCTTCTATGTCACAAATTCTCTCTTCTGCCTCATTTATCCAAGCAGTAAGAGCATCCATTTTTTATTGTACTTCATTAATAGCTTCTTTAAATTTCAAGGTGGTTAGATTTTAGTTCTTTTATTTCTCCAGAAAGAGATTCTCTAGTATCTTCTACACTTTTTTAAGCCCAGATAGCATCTTTATAATTGTCATTCTGAACTCTACTTCTGACATCTTGCTAATGTCTGTATTGATTAAGTCCCTAGTAGTCAGTACTTCCTCATGTTTTTTGTTTGTTTGTTTGCTTGCTTTTGTTTTGTTTTGTTTTAGGTGAGTTTTTCTGCCTTGTTATTTTGTCCAGAGAAGAATAGATGAATGAGAGAACAAAATACAAAAATGGTAACAACAATTCCAGAAAAATATATACTAAGTAAATCAGAAGAGACCCAAAACCAGGATGAGAATAAAGGAAAAAGAAAACAGAAATGTGATTAGGCTGGTGAGTATAATAGAGCCACACACGTGATTCAGGATTTAGGGGGTATTTTAGTCTGATATAAAAAACTGCTTCCTAAAATTTAAAGAAAGAAAGAAAAAATATATATATATATATACACACACACACACTCACATATATATACAAAAATAAGGGTGATCACAATGAAAGGATGGAATATGACTGGAAAGATAGAAATTAAAAAAAAGAATTTTATTTTTTTTACGATTTTATTTATTTCACAGACAGAGGTCACAAGTAGGCAGTGAGGAAGGCAGAGAGAGAGGGGGAAGCAGGCTCCTCACAGAGCAAAGATCCCAATGTGGGGCTTGATCCCAGGACCCTGGGATCATGACCTGAGCCGAAGGCAGATGCTTTAATCCACTGAGCCACCCAGGCGCCCCCCCAAAAAAAATTTAAACAGGAATTGACAAGACAACAAGTTGGAAAAAAAAATAAAAAGAAAAAAAAATCAGGGACACCTGGGTAGCTCAGTCATTAAGCGTCTGTCTGCAGCTCAGGTCCTGATCCCAGGGTCCTGGGTTTGAACTCAACATTGGGCTCTATGCTCAGTGAGGAGCCCTCTCCTGATCCTCTTGCTTGTGTTCCTTCTCCCTCTGTGCCTCTCTCTGTCAAATAAATAAATAAATAATTTTAAAAATATAAAAAGAAAAAAGGGAATGTGATCAAGCTGGAGACTAAAACAAAGTCATAAGCTAGATTTAGGGTATACTTTGATCTGTTACAAGAAACTGTATCCCAAAATTTTAAAGAAAGACAAAACTTATATCTATACAAAAATTAAAGTTATTTTTTAAGATTTTATTTATTCAGTTGATAGAGATAAACACAATGAGAGAGGGAACACAAGCAGGGAGAGTAGGTGAGGGAGAGGCAGGCTTCTGTTGAGCAGGAGACCAATGTGGGGCTCAATCCTAGGACCCTGGGATCAGGACCTGGGCTGAGGCAGATTCTTATGACTGAGCCACATAGGCGCCCCCTCCAAAAAAATAAGTTTAAATACAATTAAGGAATAGAATATAACTATAAAAATTAAAATTAAAAAAGATTTTTAAAAAGGTATTCATAAGATGTTTAAAATAGGAAAGAGAAAAAAATTCAAAATAAACTATAAAAAGAAAATAAGTGGGTAGGAGAAGAATCAATGAAACAAGATGAGATTGGGAGGGAGACAAACCATAAGTGACTCTTAATCTCACAAAACAAACTGAGGGTTGCTGGGGGGAGGGGGGTTGGGAGAAGGGGGTGGGATTATGGACATTGGGGAGGGTATGTGCTTTGGTGAGTGCTGTGAAGTGTGTAAACCTGGTGATTCACAGACCTGTACCCCTGGTGATAAAAATATATGTTTATAAAAAATAAAAAATTAAAAAAAAAAAAAAACGAAACAAAACCTGGAATACCCAGAAAAAAAAAATCCCTTAAAGGAAAAAGAAAATTTAGCTTAAATAAACAAAGTGTTTCAAATCTGTAAAAAAAAAAATAGAAAATAAAAAATAATTTTGAAAAGCTAAAGAATCATGAGAAAAAAGCTATGAATTCTACATGCTATATTCCCTTAGCACTGGAGTTTTGAAGTTTTCATTGATTGGTAAACTTGGTCTTGACTGGATGTTATTGCTGATCTTCTGTGGGAGGGAGGTTCTTGCAGTGATTCTCAAATGTCTGCCTGAGACAGAATTGTACCAACCTTGCTGGGAGCAAGGCTAAGTAATCTGCTTGGGTTTGCTCTCAGTAGCTTTTGTTCACTGAAAACTGTCTGTACAGCTTTGGAGGACAGGAATGAAAATGGTAGCCTCCCAATCTCCAACCCCAGAGGAGCTGAGAGCTCAGGGACCCACTCCTCAGTGAGCCCCCAGAGAAAATCAGTCAATCACTCCTGTCCCCCTGGTCTCTAGCTGCACTCTGAACAAACCCAGCCTATAATAGGGCATTTCTATCTTTGGCACACAGCCCCATCCAGTGTATCCAAACCCAGCAGATTCTTGCAGCGTGCTTCTGACCTCCTCTTCCCAGTAGAGGAAGGGGGGTATCTCCCCAGATCTGCCATTTATGGGGTCCGTGCTCAAACAGTGGTGGCCTGCTTTGCCTTTGATCATTGTTTATGGTAACCCCAAACTGAGAGCCCACTCCTTGACTCTGTCTTTACAGACAGCTTCCCCATTTTGAACACCTGGGAGCTCTGCACCACACAGGCACCCCCAGTCTTTGACCCCAAGGGTACTGAGACCTCCTTGACCCAGCAAGTGTTCTACCCCCAACTCAGCCCCTGGAGTGATGTCCCTCAGCAGAACAGACCTCTAATAGTTCTAATTTTGTGCTCCACCTCTCTCTCACTTGCTGATAGCTGCCTGATAGAAGTTCTCTCTGCTACAGTATATCTTCCTGTATGTTGTCTCAGGTTCACTTCTCCACATGTCCTACTGTCCAGAAAGTGGCCACTTTTTGATTTATAGAATTGCTGCTATTCTTCTTTTCAATCTCCTGTAGAGTTTTAGGTGTGCAGAATGGTTTGATAACTCTCTAGCTGAATTCCTGAAACCAGCTGAAATTTAGGTTTTCTACTCCTCCACTATCTTGCTTTTCCCCCGAGACAATTCTATAGATAGATAGATAGATAGATAGATAGATAGATATACAGATAGATAGATGATAGATGATAGATAGATAGATATGGATATATCCTTTGTTTTTTAGAAGTTAGCTCATGTGGTTACAGAAACTAGAAAGTTCCACAACTTGTTGTCTAGACCTCTCCTGATGTCCCAGAAAAGTCAAGGGTGCATCTCCAGTCCAAATCTGAAGGTCTGAGAACCCAACTTTACTTTATTTTAAGATTTTATTTATTTAGTTGACAGTGGGAGAGAGAGAGGGAGAAAGAGAAAGCAAGCATAACCAAGGGCAGAGGCAGAACAATAGGTAGAAAAAGGCTCCCTGATGGGCTGGAAGCCCAATGTAGGGCTCAATCCATGGACCCTGGGGTCATAATCTGAGCCAAAGGCAGATGCTTAATGAACTGAGCTGCCCAGACACCCTTACAAATTAATATTTAAAGAATAATAATAAAAAAACTAACCTGATTGTTCTAGAGAATGCTGTTTTATTTGCTGCTGAACTCCTAAAGTTTCCATGCTATATTCAGCATCAGAAGCCCCTGCCCTCAAAATCACAGTCCTATCTCCAACGGGATAGCCTGTATCCCCACCTCCATGGTGGTAGAGAACATGTCCTTTGTTCTTTTTCACCTAAAACAACTTCCTGGCTTCAGAACACATCCTGTTTGCCACATACACAGGTGAACTGTGGTCACCACATTGGGTCAATTCTGAAAGAGGGAAGGAGTTCAGAAAGGACCCTCCAGGGGTCAGGGAAATGCCAAGGGAGTCACAGGGGCCTCCTAGCCTGAAGGATCCACTGGGAAGGACAGGAAAGACCACAAGCCCCCAGACTGAAAACACAAGTTCCTCCCTGACTTCTCAGGATGGAGGACAATAAAGTTGGGTACAACCTGCCAGTGATCCCAGCCCAATATGTTCACTCAAGAGCCTGGTGAAAGGCCCACTGTGAGGGGCCAGATTCTTCCCTGTTACCAGGCCCCAGGAAAACTGATTGAGGAATGGTCACCCAAAACTGACAGAAGCCTAAGAGTTCCTGGGAACCCTGCCCCACCTAGGACCCACAACCTACAGCACAAGATAGCTCAGCTCCTATGCTGGGCTATCTTATATTTCCACCTTTCCCAGACAAACAGTATTGAAACCAAAGCAACTCTGGCTGCCTCCTCATCTGGACATAGAATGGGGACCCAGAACCAGCGCTCTCGTTTCCCAAACACAAATGCACAACACCCAGCCCATACTTCCACTCAGGAACGGGAATGGTGCTTCCACAGAATCACTAGTTCTGCTAATAAAGTCTGAAATAAATGGGAAAAGGATGAAAGAACTATGAAAGCCACACATGTCTAATGCAATATCAGATGTTTGATTGGTTGTGGCTGGTGGAACTAAGAGAATAATACTATGTCTGAACAGATAGAGG
This sequence comes from Mustela erminea, assembly GCF_009829155.1. Classification (NCBI taxonomy): domain Eukaryota; kingdom Metazoa; phylum Chordata; class Mammalia; order Carnivora; family Mustelidae; genus Mustela; species Mustela erminea. Next base: position 2,652,179 of record NC_045616.1, read on the forward strand.
GTTAAGTATGGGGGGGATAAGGATCAAGATGACTCATGTAAGGAAGAGTATTTGTAGTAAATTCTACTAGCAATTCTAAACTAGGTTTGTTAGCTAGCAAATCCTGTCCCTTACATGGGTCATCTTGATCCTCACAGCATCTCTGAGTGATCAGAACTAATCACCACATTTGAAGAGATGTTGCTGAATGTTATGGTCCTTCATTGCTGCACTGCCTTTACCCAGGACCCAGACCTGAGCCTGGACAGTGGCACCTGAGCTGGGTGAAGTCCATGTCTACTCCATAGCCATCAGGGGATGAAGAGGCACCAGAAAGGGAAGATACCCTGTAAGCCAAATATTAGTGAGAGTGGGAATGGAAGTGGAGATAGGAATGGTTAGTCAAAATTAAATGAGACTGAACACTGTTTATAATAACTATAAAGCAATGACCTGGATGGAACTAGAAGATATTATGCTAAGCAAAATAAATCAGTCAGAGAAAAATAATTACCATAAGATTTCTCTTATATGTGGAATTTAAGAAACAAAACAGTTGCACATAGGGGAAGGGAAGTAAAAATAAAATAAGATAAAAACAGAGAGGGAGGCAAACAATAAGAGACTCTTAACTGCAGGAAAAAAAATGAAGGTTGTTGGAGGGGAGGTAGAGGATGGAGTAACTGGGTAGAGGACATTAAGGTGGGCGCATGATAGAATGAGCATTGGGTGTTATATGCAACTGATGAATCATTAAATTACACGTCTGAAACTAATTTAAAAACTTGTTGAACAATTAACAATGGAGAGAGCTATAACCATATCCACCTCCTATACTAGGGATGGGGATTATTTTAGGAAATTTCTGTGCCATGTATTCACACAGACAGAAGGCTACCAAGTCCCTGCAGTCCTAAGAACTAAAAATTTTTCCCTAGGTTAGTTTTGGCTTTCTCATCCCTGTCAATATGTGAAAATGGGTTATAGTCACATCTCACTGACAATGTCACTGGGAGGTCACAGTCAGTGATAGGTCAGGGATGGTGGCATGGGTCAGGACTGTATTTCACATTACTGGTTGCTTCTAAAAGTCATCAAACACAGGTGACATGCTAAATAACAGTGCAGTGAGTATCTTCTTGTGGGCCCTATTGTTTGAAATTCTCTGTCATTGAAATGTAAACGCACAGTTTTATAAAGGAGTAAAATATGGTCTTATTTAATAATTATTGTGAGTGTGGCCAACTGAATAAAAACAATAGAGTTCAATTAACTAAAAACCAAGGAAGCAAATTAATGGTTAATACAGAATTGATAACTACAGATGAAACTTACAGGGTTTTTTTAAAGATTTTATGTATTTATTTGACAGAGAGAAATCACAAGTAGATGGAGAGGCAGGCAGAGAGAGAGAGAGAGGGAAGCAGGCTCCCTGCTGAGCAGAGAGCCCAATGCGGGACTTGATCCCAGGACCCTGAGATCATGACCTGAGCTGAAGGCAGCGGCTTAACCCACTGAGCCACCCAGGCGCCCCTATAGTTTTTTTCTTGAACAAATGTTTATAAATCATGAAATGACAATAAGTAGCCGAACACTATAGTGCTTATACCATTATGTGCTTTGCTAGCTTTCATAACAAATAGCAAATTCACACTAAGAATATAACATTAATGAATTAATAGTTTCAGCTATTTAATTCTTATTTGTCCATATTCAGAAAACGAAGGGAGAATTGGAGAAAATGAGGAACCCACAATGTACTTCATCCTTGTCAATCAAACTTCAGAACAATGCACATGATTAGAGAGCTTTAGGCACATTCTCTAATATTTTGTTCCCACAAGCAATGAGTGACATATAGTGCTCTTGATGCAACTGCTTCACTACCAAGAGGAAGAATAATTATTACTAGATGCTAAATGTTGAAATCTTTGTTTCCTGAACATTGAGTGAAGCTATTAACACCACAGAATGAATATGGAAAGGATGAGTGAATATAAAATTCTTTCTTAATTTAAAATTATCAATCCATTTTATTATGATGATTATTAGTATTAAATTTAAAATTTTGAGCTCATTGGGAATATCAGTAATTATTTTATGCTGAAAGATGTCTGGGTATTCCTTCTGAGACACCACACTATTTGTGACACTATGCGGCCCCTCTCAGTAAAACATGTCAAAAGATTATTGACTCTCTGGGTTCAGGGTCACGAAATCCCAGATACTGATTTTAATAACATTTTATCCAGATGGAAATTTTATCTGGGATTCATGATTTGGCAAATATATAACCTAGTCTTCCCTGTGATTTACCACACCCATATTCCTTATTCCTCATAAACAATCTTTCCCACTATTTCTAAGGTTTTAGTTGTCTTCCAATATATTTTTGGTATGTTTCAAGTTTTTACTTAAGTTCTAATTACTTAACATATAATGTAAATTGGTTTCAGAAATAGAATTTAGTAATTTATCACTTACATGCAACAACCAGTGCTCATCACAGTAAATATCCTCCTTAATACCCATGACCAATTTGACCCATCCCCTCCCCACCTCCTTCCATCAACCCTCAGTTTTTTCTCTATACTTAAGATTCTTTTATGGTTTGCCTCCCTATATTCTCTCCTTCTCTGATGTTAATCTGTTTTGTTTCTTAAAGTTAGCATATGAATGAAATCATATGGTATTTGTCTTTCTCTGACTGACTTAATTCGGCTTGGGCACATGAACCACGATGTTAATAGAAGAATTATCAACAACAGCCAGACCATGGAAAGAGCTCAAATGTCCATTGATTGATAAATAAATAAAGATGTAGTACAAATATATACAATAGACGATTACTAATCCATTTGGAAAGACATGGATGGCATTAGAGTGTATTATGCTAAGCAAAAGAAGACTTTAAATATCAGGGTTCATGTAAAAATATCCTTCCCTGGAGACTTTTTTGTTCTCTTTACCATCCTCACTCACTTCTATCTCTTTCTATGAATGGACAACTCTGTCAGTCCATCCCGTTTGACTTACTGCTTCATTATCTCAGTTTATATGTGTACTCTGCACCTGAATGTGACCTATTCATCTATCTAATCATCTATTCCTGACTTATCCCATAATGTCTCCCCAAGGTCCTCTTCTCTCACCTTATTAAACTTAATCAATTTCACAACACCCAAGACAGAACACTGTTGATGAATTATTTCACATTGAACATACTGGGCTCGCTGGCTCCCCAGACTATGCAAAAATCCTTCCTCATTGGTGCCTAGCTATTGCTGAGAATATCAAAGTGTCTCCGTCAGTGTCACTTCAGTCAGAGTCACTGAGAGTCATTGGTGTATGCTCAAATCCAAGAATTTGCTCCAAAACAACTGAGAGTTTGCAGAGGGAAGAGGAATAAATAGTTTGGGAGGCCCAAGGAAAAGCAGGGAGGACACCTGCCACCTTGGAGTCCTGTGTTGTGCAGCTTCTGGAGGGGAAAATATCCACACTTTAATGGATGATATGTGCTGCCATGTCCCCAGAGCACAGCTGGGGAGGGAAGATAAGGGAATACAAAGAAATTGTGTGAAGTGGAATGGGATTACTGAGACAGACAGGAATTCCTCAGGGTACAGCAGAAAAATCCAGGTGTCAGAGAGAGAAAGAAAATGTCTATTTCAGGTTATTTAAATAAAGTGAGATGAAGTATTTGTTAAGAAAAAGTTTTGCATTTCTGAACCCTTTCCCTCTATACCCTCTGTTCCTAGCCTATTTTATCTCCATCTTTAGGGCCTCAGAGCACATTGTCTGTTAAAGGAACTGTGTATGGTCTGACTTTTACATTAGATATCAGCTTTAGTGAAGGCCACTAGGCTGACCTCACTTGCTGCAGCACTGAGCCTTCAGAGTGTTTGTAGAGTCAATGAATGAATTTACTTATCCCACACACAGCCTACTGCAGAGAGATACATAAATCATGGATTTGTTTTATCTAAGAGATGATGCTATTTTTATTTTTGATAGGCTTATAAGTCAACTAAATGATAACCTAATAAACTAATTATGACAGTAAATGTACCAAAGCATTCAGTTAATTTACGGGCCTTACACATAATTATTATAACAGCTATGCATTAGTGGGTATTTTTGAATATTACACAAGACTTTAAGCATCTAAAATTGATGTAACATCTTACAGAAGTTAATTATTTATCATTGAAGATCTGTGTGGTTCCCACAATATTAAACAACATTCCCAGGTTATCTGTCTTAACTGAGGGTTCAAGTCTTGAAGTTCTGGTGTCAGAATTCACATTCTAATGTAAAGACAATTTTTCCCAGAAATTTTTATTTACTTAATCCAACATAGGGACCTCTCATTGGCAACACCTTATTCTTTAGGAAGGGAAAGGATGGTTAAGTCATATAGGTTTGTGTGTTGTGTGTGTGTGAGAAGTGTTGTGAGTGCCCAGCCCAACTTTCACAACTGTCCTCTCCTAACTGAAAGCTGTTTAAAATCAGATAATTCAGATCTGCGTGAAGGGTAACCATGAATTTTGCTCAAACATACCAGTTTACATCTTTCAAAAAGTGAGAACACTGAATGTACATCAGACTTATGGGAATCATTCAAATGAGAATATGAAAGTGAAATGTTAAGCAAAATGCCCAACATAATTAAGAATGAAAGGCATTTTATGTTTATTCTTATTTTTGTAACTTGTATCTTTTGATGTTAAACTATTTTTACTCCATCTCAATGAAGGTTTAAATAATTCACTTTATGTTTCTTAATGTGACTATATTAATACAATATTTAATGAAATTAGCCTTGGTTCAAAACATGACCATGTTTAGAGGAACAGACAAAGTTTAAAATGCAATTAATTGTGGAGCTCAATTAGAAATTCTATAGTGTGACATTCAGGGTTGAGATAAATTCAACAGAGGTATAGTAGAAATTCAACAAGAAGTAGATCTTCTTGTTTGTTTTTTTGTTTTAATTTTATTTTATTTGTTCACTAAAAGAGTCCCACCACAGAGAGATACGAAGAGCAGGTGGCAAATGTCTTCTTGTGAGCTTCTTTAGAATGCATCTGGAGAACTTCAGCTAAGATGAAACTATAGGAAATCAGGATGAGAGAAAATAGGACCAGGAGCATTAATACACAGCAGCTGTACATCACATACTCAAAAGCAAATATGTCAGCACAAGCCAAATGCATCAGAGTAGGGGCCTTACAGAAGAAATGATTTATCTCATGTGCATCACAAAATGGGAAGCTCAGGGTAGCAGTGGCCTGCATGAGCCCACCAGCTGCCCCCTGGAAGCAAGACCCCATATCATTCTCAGGCATAATTTCTAGTTCATGAGAATGGGGTATCTCAGTGGGTGGCAAACAGCCACATAGTGGTCATAGGACATGACTGCTAAGAGGAAGCACTCACCCCCTCCCAAAGTGAGGAAGAAGAAGATCTGTAACCCACAGCCAGCAGGGGAGATGGACTTCTTACCTGTCATGTAGTTAGCTGCCATTTTGGGCACAATGGTAAAGACCAGCATCATGTCCATGAGGGAGAGTTGGCTCAGTAGGAAGTACATGGGTGTGTGGATCCGAATATCCTGTTGAATCAGGAAAATCATGAGTGTATTGCCCACGAGGGAGGTGAAGGGAATTGTCAGAACCATAATAAAGAGAAATAGATGGGATTTTGTGTAGTTGAAGAGTCCTAGAAGAATGAAATCTGAGGTGGTATTCCAGATGTTCATGATTTCAAAGTGGAGTGACACTGTAAATGAATAAATAGATGACAGTTTTTATCATTTGCCATGGTCTATTTAAATTACATTTTTATTGATAAGCACATGCTTGATAATGATAAAATATCTTTCAAATTTTTCATCTGCCATTTAAAACAATAGACTTGGACATAAAATTAGTTTCAACTTTTTCCAAATTATTCTCACTTTCAAAATTCAAAATAAGTACCCCACATTTATTATTGCTTCATTAGGATAATAAATATTTTGATCCATTGCAAGGATATGATGTGTGTCTTTATGGCACATGACACCAATGTAAGTGAACAAGAGGACACTATTCAAATAATTTGTAATTTATGTTAGTGTCTTGTCTTGTATTGTATCATGCATAGTTAAAGTTCTTAGAAGCTGAGTTACATCAATGTGTTTAACTATATAAAAATTAGGTCCTTGATATATATACATATACAAACAAAGCAAAATTTATTTTAAACTGATGTACTATATTTTGACTTACTGAATTTGAATTAAAAATGTCAAAATCAGATCATCTTTCTTGATATCATTTATGTCAGGAAGGCATTGATTTTCTAAAGAAGACTTATATTTTCAAGTCTAGGAGCTAAAATACTGAGCCTGGATGGACAGGGATGATGGTAGAGAAGTATGAGACCCTGTTTCAACTGGTCCCCTGAATTTAGCTGGATATCCACCAAACCATTCTGAAAAGCCACAAAACCAGCCCAAGATGAAAGAATATATAATCTGTATCTCTAACAACAGAATAGTGGCTACTTTTTGCATGGTAAGATGCACAGAGTCATGAATCTGTGGGGAAATATTGGAAGATAGACAGAAAAGGGGGGGGGTCAGATAAGCTGGTTCTTGCAAAGTGATATAACACCAGAGCATGAAAGTCTCCTATGTTGGGTACCAGGCAAAATCTTGCAGAGCCATAGCACCTGGGAAAGTGCCCTAGAGCAGTGCTCAGAAAGAATTCAGGAGTTTCCTTTATGCTTGGGAGCCCATGACTGTTCATGGTTTTAGAATTACAAAGGGTAGGGATATGCCAGGGTCCCTAGGACAATCTCGGAGAAAGTCACTGTGGGCATGCATTGCAGAAGGCTGCAGTTTTCAATGGTGCATACAGAAACAGAGGCTTTTTGCCCTGGAGAATTTAGTGAAGAGAGCAGACTGATTTCTTTGCTGTGGGACAGAGGTTTGGGTGTGACCATTTTTGCTTTGACCATCAGAAGTGGCAGGGAAAGCTGGTAAAGAACAAAAACTCAAAAGACAAGTTTTGATGGAGCTCATCCCCCGAACAGGGGACAGAGCAATTCTGCCCAAGCAGGATTTCCTGAGAAATAGTTCCACAGGTTTCTCCCCCAGAACACAGGCTGAACGAACAAGAGGCTGACAACCATATGGACCCCATAATACTTTAAAATCCCAACCCAATGTAAATTTTATATGGAGCTCTAGGCATTGTCTCATTCTTTCTCTTATGCTTCTTCTAGTTTTTTTCCCTTTCCTTTTGTCATTTCAACTAGATGTTTAGTATATAAACTTATATTTCACAGTAGCTTATTAACTTGTACTTTTACACACCTCTGTCTTTTCAGATATATGTTTTATTGTAGCCTTTTCCCCCACTCAATATTACCTTTATATATACAAGTTTTACTTTCCCTGTAATTTTGTGAAGAAGTATTCTCTAACAAACAGACCAAAATACACACAGGAAAAACTGAAATGCCCTATGGACTAGATGCCCATAAGACAGACTCAGAGAGATCAATGATACCTTGAAACATTCCAATGTCTGAATTACTGAGATCCTTGAAAGGGTAAAGAGAGAGAGGATTAGAAGGTATATTTGAACAAATCATAGCGAAGAACTTGCCTAATATGGGAAAGGAAACAAGCATTCATGTCCAAGAAGCAGAGAGGACCCCTCCTAAGATCAATAAAAATGGACAAACACATGGGATATAATAGTAAAACTTGCAAATCTTAGAGACAAGGTAGCTATCCTGAAAGCACCAAGGATTAAGAGGTTTATTACATGCAGAGAAAGGAAAATCAGAATAACATCAGACCTGTCAACAGAGACCTGGCACTAAATGAGAACATGTAGCCAAGTATACTTTATCTAACAAGGCTATAATTCAGAACAGATGGAAAAACAAGGAGCTTCCAGGGCCAGCAGAAACTGAAAGAATGTCTGTCAACAATCCAGCCTTGCAAAAAATATTAAGGGGAATTCTATAAAAGAAGACTAATATAGATCAGAATTTTACAGAGGCAATCTATAGAAACAGGGACATTATAGACAATATGATGGCAATAAATCAGTATCTTCCAATAGTTATTCTCAACATGAATGGCCTAAATGCTCCTGTGAAATGGCACTGGGTTTCAGATTGGGTAAAAAGACAGTGCCCATCTATATGCTGTCTACAAAAGACTCATTTTGAACCTATGGCCTCCAGGTTGAAAATGAGGGGCTGGAGAATGATGTATCATAGTAGTGGCCCTCTAAAGAAAGTTGGAGTAGAAATTCTCATATCAGACAAGTTAGATTTTAAACAAAATACTGTAGTAACATATGTAGAGATAGACACTATCATACTTAAGGTGTCTATCCAAAAAGAAAATCTAATAATTTTAAATATCTATGCCCCCAGCTTGGGAGAAGTCAACTAAATAAACTATTAATGAAAATAAAGAATCATATTCATAATAATACACTGAGAGAAGGAGACCTCAACACTCCTCTCTCAGCAATGGACAGATCATCTAAGAATAAGATCAATGAAGAAAACAAGAGCTATAAATGACACATTGGACCAGATGGACTTTGTAGATATATAGAGAACATTCCACCCTAAAACAACAGAATACTTATTCTTCTCACTTGCACACAGAAATTCCTCAAGAATACACAATATACTGGGACACAAGGCAGGTCTTAGCCAACACCAAAGGACTGAGATTATCTCTTGCATGTTATCAGATCACAATGCTTTGAAACTGGCCTAATAACAAGAAAAAAAATGGAAGGAATTCAAACACTTGGACTTTAAGAGCATCCTGCTAAAGAATGATTGGGTCAACCAGGAAATTAAAGAACAATTTAAACAATTAGTGGAAACTAATGAGAATGAAAACACATTGGTCCAAAACATATGGGATACTCAAAGATGGTAAGAGGGAAATACATAGCCATCCAAGCCTCTCTGAAAAAAATAGAAAAAAAAATCCCAAATGAACAAGCTAAACTTATACCTAAAGAATCTGGAGAAAGAACAGCAAAGAAAACCTAAACCAAGCAGGAGAAATGAAATAAAAGACTAGAACAGAGATCAATGAAATAGAAACCAGAAAAACAGTAGAACAGATCAACAAAACTAGAAGCTGGTTCTTTGAAAGAATTAATAAGATGGATAAGCCACTGGCTAAACTTATTCAAAAGAAAAGAGAAAAGACCCAATTTAATAAAATTGTAAATAAAATAGGAGAGATCAGGACTAACACCAAGGAGATAGAAACAATTATTAGAAATAATTACCTCAAAAAAAAAATCCACCAACTCTATACCAATAAAATAAGCAACCTGGAAGAAATGGATGCCTTCCTGGCAACTTAAAAACTACCTAGTCTCAAAATCTTAAAAAAAAAAAAAATCTAAAAAAAGGGATGCCTGGGTGTCTCAGTTGGTTAAGCAGCTGCCTTCGGCTCAGGTCATGATCCTAGCATCCTGGGATTGAGTCCCACAACGGGTTCCTTGCTCAGCAGGGAGCCTGCTTCTCCCTCTGCCTCTGCCTGCCATTCTGTCTGCCTGTGCTCGCTCGTTCCCCCTCTCTATCTCTGATAAATAAATAAAATCTTAAAAAAAATCTAAAAAAAAAAACTACCTAGTCTGAAAGAGGAACAAATAAAAAATTTGTATAGACCAATAACCAATAATGAAATTGAATCAGTAATCCAAAACCGCCCAAAAAAACAAGAGTTCAGGGCCAGATAGCTTCATAGAGGTATTATACCAAGAATTTAAAAAATTTAAAGAAGAAATAATACCCATTGTACTGTAGCTACTTAAAAAAATAGCAGCAGAAGGACAATTTCAGAACTCACTTTACGAGTCAAGCATCACCCTGGCCCCAAAACCAAGCAAAGACCTAACAAAAATTAAAATTACAGAGCCATATTCCTGAATAACATGGATGGAAAAATGCTCAAAATATCCCACAGTACAATAGGATCCAGCAGTACTTTAAAAGGATTATACATCACTGCCAAGTGGGATTTATTTCTGGGATGCAAGGGTGGCTCAACATTCACAAATTGATGTAATAGAACACAGTAATAAAACATAAGACAAGAACCATATGATCCTCTCAATTGGTGCAGAAAAAACATTTGAAAAAATAAAGCATGCTTTTCTTATTAAAACTCTTCAGGGAGGGGGGACAAGATGGCGGGGGAGTAGGAGGAGGCACCTTTTCAGCCGGTACCCCAAGGTGAGCTGATTACCTACCAAAGAACTCTGATCAACCATGAAATCGGCCTGAGATCAGAATTATACACGTCTGGGATCTCTACAGGGGCAGAAGACACCAGTGGGCAGGTAAAGCGGAATGGGAAAGGAAGGACTGATATCTGAAGATAAGCAAAAGGGGGAGGGAGCCACCAGAGGTGACCTGTTGGAAAGTAATACCCCAATACGAGCGAAAGTGCCCTGGGTCTGGGGACCAGCATTAACTTGGAGACTGGTTGAAAGCACACCAAAAGAGCAAAGGATCGCGGGGAGAAATTGTGGAAATTGGGGCTGCTAGGGACAGGGGTTTAAGTCCCTGGTCCCAGGACAGCCCCCCGGGCGCTGAGGCAGAGAGAGTGCGGCGGAGAAACCAGCTCTTGGTCCCTAAGCCGCCAGCGCACCCAAGAATGCATGGGTTCTAGTTCCTGTGAGGGGATGGGAGCCAGGCCAGTCTGCAGAACGCGCGAGCCCTACTACAAAGCTTGAGATACCTGAGCACGTCCCTCATGCTCCCCTGAGTTACAAAGGCCCGGCTGGCGCTCTTTGAGCCACGCCATTGTTTCAAAGCCTAAGCCGTGCACCCCAAACTCTTCCCCGACAGAGGTGCGCAAAAGCCCAGCCTGGTGCTTACGGACCAGCGCCCCGTTCTCAGTGCCCAAGACGCGCGCCTGACCCATAGGCGCCTCTGAAAGAGGTGCGCACAAGCACAAGCTGGGCACTCCCAGCAAGGGCCAGTGGCAAAATCTCAATGTGTGATCGCTGCTAGGAACCTCTCTGGCGGTCGGGAGCTCCCAGACAGCTGCCACTGCATTGGCTTTGGGTACAAGCAAAAGATCCTGCACCCCCAGGGTCTGCAACTTGGAACCTGCTCTGCCAGTGGCCAAGGGGGAACTTATTGCAGCTCTGCACCCAGACTGAGGCTTCTCTCTGAGAGGGAGATCAGGGTGCAGTTTGTTTTCCTCTAAAACTACAAAAACCATCAAGGGCAGTCAAGGTGAGAGAAGAAAAAGGGAACACGCATAAAAACCGCCAGAGAACAAAGCCTGAAAAAAACTAGTTTCCTCAGAGTCCACCCCCTTGAGGGGGGCCAGAGGACTTAACTCTGGAAACATCATTGACTGACAACCCACGTGGCAGGCCCCTCTCCCAGAAAACAAACAAAAAAAAAAAAGAGGAAAAAAAAAAGGACTACAAGAGAACAACCACTACTTCATAGGAAAACTTGTATTGTTCACTCGTTCCTACTATTCCGGTTCTTTTTTTTTTTTTTTTTTTTTTGACACACAGCTAATTGTTTTAACCTATTTACCATCACAGCGAGTTGTACAGTACATCAAATTCATAATACCTTTCTAACCTGAACTATTTGATACATACACCTATGTTTTTCTTTTGCATTTTTATTTTTTGAATTCCTTTTTTTAAAATTTTAGTTTAGTTTAGTTTATTCCTTTTTATTTTTATCCTCTAATATTCATATAGATTTAAACTTCAAAGTAATCCCCTTTCCCCAATCAATACTACCCCTATAGGTAAACCAATTTTTAATCCCCTTTATCTTAGGAAAGATGAGTCCTTTAACAAAGATATAAAAATACATCCAGGAAGAATCAAAACAACCTTCCTTGCACAGACTGAGAATTTATAAGAACTCTCCCATCTTCTTCCACCAGTGTTTCTTTGTTTGTCCTGATAGCATATAAATTTTACACTTGAGGTTCTTTTGAAGAAGTTCTTTCTTTATTTGCATATATATATTTTCTTCATCTTGTCATACACTTGTATCAGTCTTTTTATCTCTTTTTGTTTGTCTACTTCATAAATCTTACCTTGGGGCCCATCTGGGCTGAACCTTCTTTTTTATATTCCCTTTCTTTCCTGTCTCTCTCTCTCTCTTTTTTTCTTCTTTCCTTTTTTTTTCTTTTTCTTTTTCTTTTCTTTTGTCTCTTGTTTGGGTGGAGAATCCTGATTGCTCAGAAGTGTTCCAGGGTGCACCTTGACTGCACCACAGTTGATACATCCAGCTACATCTGTTCAGTCATCTCCCACCAAAATGACTAAGAGGAGGAATGCCCAACAGAAGAAAAATACAGAGGATGGACCTTCTGCAACAGAGCTAACGGCTATCAACATAGACAATATGTCAGAAAGAGAATTCAAGCTAACAATTATCCAGGCAATAGCTAGGTTAGAGAAAGCCATGGATGACCAATGGAATTGATTAGAGCCGAACTAAAAGCGACCAGACAGGATGTTCACAATATTAAGGCGGAGCTTAAAGCTACCAGGGAGGAGGTTCACAATGCGCTCAATGAGTTCCAATCTAATCTAAACTATCTCAAAGCTAGGGTAACTGAGACAGAAGATAGAATTAGTGATCTGGAAGACAAACAGATAGGGAGAAAGGATCAGGAGGAAGCCTGGAACAAACAGCTTAGAAACCATGAAAACAGAATCAGCGAAATAAATGATGCCATGAAGCATTCCAACGTCAGAATTATTGGAATCCCTGAAGGGGAGGATAAAGAAAGAAGTCTAGAAGATATAGTGGAACAAGTCCTTCATGAAAATTTCCCCAATATTGCGAATGGAACCAGCGTTCATGTACTAGAGGCTGAACGGTTTCCACCCAAGATTATACATTCCAAAAAACATCACGACACATAATAGTCAAATTGAGGAATTATAATTGTAGGTATAATCTCTTGAAAGCCGCCAGGGCAAAGAGGCTCCTTACTTACAGAGGGAAGCCCATCAGAATAACATCAGACCTTTCCACAGAGACCTGGCAAGCCAGAAGAGGCTGGCAAGATATATTCAAGGCACTAAATGAGAAGAATATGCAACCAAGAATATTTTATCCAGCAAGACTGACATTCAAAACGCATGGAGAGATAAAGAGATTTCAAGACAGGCAAGGCTTACAAGACTAGGCAACCACCAAGCCGACACTGCAGGAAATATTAAGGGGGGTTCTATAAAAGAAGAAAAACCCCAAGAATAGCATTGAACAGAAATATAGAGACAGTCTACAGAAAGAAAGACCTCAAAGGTAACTCGATGTCAATAAAAACGTATCTATCAATAATCACTCTCAATGTGAATGGTCTATATGCACCCATAAAATGGCCCAGGGTTGCAGATTGGAGAATACTACAGGACCCGTCCATATGTTGTCTACAAGAGACCCATTTTGAACCTAAAGTTACACGCAGACTGAATGTGAAGGGATGGAGAAGCATCTATCATGCCAATGGGCCTCAAAAGAAGGCTGAGGTAGTGATTCTCATATCAGATAAATAAGACTTCAAACTAAAGACTGTAGTCAGAGACAGAAGGAAACTACATAATCCTTAAAGGGACTATCCACCAAGCGACTATCTATGCTCCCAATATGGGAGCAGCCAATTACTTAAGAAAACTTTTAATCAAGATAAAGAGTCATATTGATATGAATACACTAATCATAGGAGATCTTAACATGCTTCTCTCAGAATAGGACAGATCATCGAAGCAGAAAATCAATGAAGAAACAAGAGCATTGAATGACGCATTGGACTAGATGGACCTCATAGATATATACAGAACATTCCACCCTAAAACAACAGAATACTCATTCTTCTCAAGTGCACACGAAACTTTCTCCAGAATATACCACACTGGGACACAAAATAGGAAGCAACCGATACCAAAAGACTGAGATTATTCCCTGCATATTCCCAGATCACAATGCTTTGAAACTAGAGCTCAATCACAAGGAAATGTTCCAAAGTAACTCAAACACCTGGAAGCTAAAGTCCACCTTGCTTAAGAATGCTTGGATCAACCAGGAGATCAAAGAAGAACTGAAACAATTCATGGAAGCCAATGATAATGAAGACATTTTGGTCCAAAACCTATGGGATACAGCAAAGGCGGTCCTAAGGAGAAAAGACATAGCCATTCAAGCCTCCCTCAAAAAAATTGAAAAATCCAGAACACACCAGCTGTCTCTACACCTTAAAGAACTGGAGAATCAACAACTAATCAAACCAACTCCACACATAAGAAGGGAAATCATCAAGATTAGAGTTGATATCAATTAGGTAGAAACCACAGATACAGTAGAACATATCAATGAAACTAGAAGCTGGTTTTTTGAAAGAATCAATAAGATTGGTAAACCACTGGCCACACTAATCCAAAAGAAAAGAGAGAAAGCCCAAATTCATAAAATTATGAATGAAAAGAGAGAGAGATCACAACTAACACCAAGGAAGTAGAAACGATCATCAGAAGTTATTAACAACAGTTATATGTCAATAAGCTTAGCAACCTTGATGAAATGGATGCATTCCTGGAAAACTATAAACTACGAAAATTGAACCAGGAAGAAATTGACAACCTGAATAGACTGATATCTAATAACGAGATTGAAGCAGTGATCTAAAACCTCCAAAAAAACAAGAGCCCAGGACCTGACGGATTCCCTGGGTAATGCAACCAAACCTTCAAAGAAGAAATAACACCTATTCTCCTGAAGCTGTTTCAAAAAATTGAAGCAGAAGAAAAACTTACAGACTCTTTCTATGAAGCCAGCATTACCCTCATCCCCAAACCAGGCAAAGACCCTACCAAAAAGGAGAATTTTAGACCAATACCACTGATGAATATGGATGCTAAGATTCTCAACAAGATAATAGCCAAAAGGATCCAACAACACATTAAAAAGATTGTCCACCATGACCAGATGGGATTCATCCCTGGGCTACAAGGATGGTTCAACATTCACAAATCAATCAATGTGATAAAACAAATTAATATGAGAAGAGAGAAGATCCACGTGGTCTTCTCAATGGATGCAGAAAAAGCATTTGACAAAATCTAGCATCCGTTCCTTATTAAAACGCTTCTAAGTATAGGGATAGAGGGAACATTCCTTAACCACATCAAATCTATCTATGAAAGACCCACAGCAAATATCATCCTCAATGGGAAAAAGCTTGCAGCCTTCCCGTTGAGATCAGGCACAAGACAAGGATGCCCACTTTCACCACTCTTGTTCAACATAGTATTAGAAGTCCAAGCAACAACAATCAGAGAACAAAGAGAAATCAAACGTATCTAAATTGGTAATGAAGAAGTCAAACTCTTTCTCTTGGCAGAAGACATGATTCTTTATATGGAAAACCCAAAAGACTCCTCCCCAAAACTACTAGAACTCATACAGCAATTCAGCAAAGTGGCAGGATACAAAGTCAATGTGCAGAAATCAGTGGCTTTCTTATACACTAACAATGAAAATACAGAAAGGGAAATTAGAAAATTGATTCCATTTACTATAGCACCAAGAACCATAAGATACCTGGGAATAAACCTAACCAAAGAGGTAAAGGATCTGTACTTGAGGAAATAAGAACACTCATGAAAGCAATTGAAGAAGACACAAAAAGATGGAAGACCATTCTATGCTCTTGGATCGGAAGAATAAACATTGTTAAAATGTCTATACTGCCTAGAGCAATCTATACTTTTAATGTCATTCCAATCAAAATTCCACCGGTATTCTTCAAAGAGCTGGAGCAAATAATCCAAAAATTTGTATGGAATTAGAAGAGACCCCGAATTGCTAAGGAAATGTTGAAAAACAAAAATAAAGCTGGGGGCATCACGTTCCCTGATTTCAAGCTTATTACAAAGCTGTGATCACCAAGACAGCATGGTACTGGCATAAAAACAGACCCATAGACCAGTGGAACAGAGTAGAGAGCCCAGATATGGACCCTCAACTCTATGGTCAATTAATCTTGACAAAACAGGAAAAAATACACAGTGGAAAAAGAGTCTCTTCAATAAATGGTGCTGGGAAAACTGGACAACTATATGTAGAAGAATGAAACTCGACCATTCTCTTACACCATACACAAAGATAAACTCAAAATGGATAAAAGACCTGAACGTGAGACAGGAATCCATCAGACTCCTAGCAGAGAACATAGGCAGTAATCTCTTCAATATCAGCCACAGCAACTTCTTTCAAGATATGTCTCCCAAGGCAAAGGAAACAAAAGTGAAAATAAACTTTTGGGACTTTATCAAAATCAAAAGCTCCTGCACAGCAAAGGAAACGGAAAAAAAAAAAAAAAAAAAAAAAAAAGAGGCTACACACGGAATGGGAGAAGATATTTGCAAATGACAGTACAGAAAAAAGGTTGATATCCAGGATCTATAATGAACTCCTCAAACTCAACACACACGAAGCAGGCAAACATATCAAAAATGGGCAGAAGATATGAACAGACACTTCTCCAATAAAGACATACAAATGGCTATCAGACACATGGAAAAATGTTCATCATCATTAGCCCTCAGGGAGATTCAAATTAAAACCACATTGAGATATCACCTTACACCAGTTAGAATGGCCAAAATTAACAAAACAGGAAACAACATGTGTTGGAGAGGATGTGGAGAAAGGGGAACCCTCTTACACTGTTGGTGGGAATGCAAGTTGGTGCAGCCTCTTTGGAGAACAGTGTGGAGATTCCTCAAGAAATTCAAAATGGAGCTTCCCTATGACCCTGCAATTGCACTCCTGGGTATTTACCCTAATGATACAGATGTCATGAAAAGAAGGGCCATCTGTACCCCAATTTTTATAGAAGCAATGGCCACGGTTCCAAACTATGGAAAGAACCAAGATGTTCAACGGATGAATGGATAAGGAAGATATGGTCCATATACACTATGGAGTATTATGCCTCCATCAGAAAGTATGAATACCCAACTTTTGTATCAACATGGACGGGACTGGAAGAGATTATGCTGAATGAACGAAGTCAAGCAGAGAGAGTCAATTATCATATGGTTTCACTTATTTGTGGAGCATAACAAATATCATGGAGGACAAGGGGTGTTATAGAGGAGAAGGGAGTTGGGGTAAATTGGAAGGGAAGGTGCATCACAAGAGACTATGGACTCTGAAAAACAATCTCAGAGGTTTGAAGTGGCGGGGGGGTGGGAGGTTGGGGTACCAGGTGGTGGGTATTATAGAGGGCACGGATTGCATGGAGCACTGGGTGTGGTGAAAAAAATAATGAATACTGTTTTTCTGAAAATAAAAAAAAATCCATTTAATAAAAAAAATGTTGAAAATAGAACTACCCTCTGACCCAGTAATAGCACTACTGGTTATTTACCCTAAAGATACAAACGTAGTGATCTGAAGGGGCACATGCACCTGAATATTTATAGCAACAGAGAGAGAGAGAGGAAGGGAAGCAGGCTCCCTGCTGAGTAAAGAGCCTGATGTGGGGCTTGATCCCAGGACCCTGAGACCATGACCTGAGCTGAAGGCAGAGGCTTAACCCACTGAGCCACCCAGGCACCCCTTGGCACTCTGTCTTTTGATTGAGTTTGGTCTCACTCATATTTAAAATAATGTAAGTACTTGCTCTTAACAACTTATAAATTGTTTCCTATCTATCTTTTTGTTCTTTTTTTCCCCTTCTTGTTCACTTTGTGCTTTGATGGTTTTGCGTGTGTGTGTGTGTGTGTGTGTGTGTGTGTATGTATGATTTTTCACTGTTTTTTTGTTTTTTAAAATTTATCTACTGATTTTACCTATTTATTATTATTATTATTATTATTATTTGAACGATTGGTTACCGTGGGTTTTGCCTGACTATTTTATAGTTCCAGCAATCTTTTTTTTAAGCGGGTAACAACTTCACTTCAATCACATACATATACTATATAATTTAATTGGCTCCACACTTTTTATAATTGATGACAAATTTTACTTCTTTTATACTATATTTCCACTAGCACATTTATCTTATTATAATTATTCTTGTCTTCTAATTTATATACTAGTTTTAATAGTTATTCATGTACTGCTGTTATAGTGTTTGAATATTCTTTGTATCCTTTTAGCAATAGCATTTATACTTTCATATGCTTTCATATAATTAGTATCTATTTGTTTCAAATTTTAAGAACTTCCTTTAGCACTCCTTCTAACTCAAGTCTAGCAGTGAGCAATTTATTCAGTTTTTGTTTGTCTGGGAAAACCTATCTCTTCTTCATTCTTCAAGGACTCTTCTTGGTTAGCAATTTTTTCATGCAATAATTTGAATATATCACCCCATTCTCTCCACACCTGAAAAATCTCTGCTGAGATATCCACTGATAATCTTGGGGGTGTGTCCCCTGGTATGTGACAAACTTCTTTTATCTTTCTGATTTTAAAATTCTCTGTTTGACTTTTGATAATTTAGTTATAGTATGTCTACATGTATATCTTATCAAGGGTATCCAAATTGGAGTTTACTGAATATGTCTGTATTGATTAATGATTTTCATCAAATTTGAGAAGAATTTGGTATTATTTTTTATGCCTCTTTCCCTCCCCTTTCCTGGGACATTTATTTTATCAGTACAATTGATAGCATCCTATAGGTTTCTGTTCATTTTTCTTTCTTTTTTGTTCTTTTTTGTTCATTCAATGGACCAAATATTCAAATTTGCTCACTCCTCTTCTTAGTCAATAATAATTGCTCCCCTCTAGTATTTTTTAAATCATTCTACTTTAATCTTGAGAATTTTTATTTGATTCATTATTTATTTATTTATTTATTTATTAATACTTACCTCCTTGCTGATATTTTATCTTTGGTCAGATATCATCCTCATACTGTTATATAGCTTTTGATACATGATTCCTTTTAGTTCTCTGAACATATTGATGATAGCTTATTTAAATTATTTTTTGGAAATTCCAAAAGGAGGACTTCCTCAGTGATCATTCTGTAAACTTTTTCTTCCCTGTGACTGGTTTATGTCTCCTTATTTATTTTCATAATTAATACTTTTGGTTGGAAGCAAGAATTTTAAATAATACAGTGTGTTAGAGTTGGACATCATAAGGTGTCCCTAAGGTTTACTGTTGCTGTTGTTATTGCCATTTGTTTTTGGTGACTTTCTTTGATTAACTTTGTAAAGTCTGTTTTCTTCATCATGTGCAGCCAATGACATCTCTACTCAGTGAGATCATTGGTCAGTTTAGGTTTTATAGGGTTTCTTTTAAGTGTCTAGTAATCTCCCAGTCTTTGCCATGGGCCTCAGTTTTCATGTTGGGACATGTTTTTAGTATTCGATCAGGCAGTGTACAAATCCACATCAGCCTTCACTTCCTGCTTCTGTTGTGTCTCAGTATTAGCTTAGGGCCTTCTCATGTCATTCCTCAGCAAGAACGCAGCTCTGGGAATGCACATAGCCTAGTGAGTGCACATGATCTTCGTGATTTCCAGGAATATATTAGAGCTTTTCAAAATATACTATTGATGTCTTATTCCCTGTCGCTCTCGACCCGCAAGAACGACCCGCAGACGAGGTTGAGTGGCAAACTTCTTTATTGTCAGTCTTCTACATATCTTGATCCGGGAACCCCGCACCACAATTTTAGCCCCCTATTATAGTCCCAAAGCTTACATAAGGATCAAACATCACATCACGCGCTATACCTATGCACCAATCATAAACCCTACAGGTGACCTTATCGAAGAGCATGTGAGGTGCCCGTGAACATCTACGTGACTCTGCAGGTGCCCATTGTTCTACATGTCCTGTGTCTATCCCATGACTTATGAGGTTAATAATATACCCAACCTATGACTATAGGCATTGAATTGGCGTCATCCATGAACGCACCCAATTTCCTTGGGTTAAACATTCACAGTCCCATTGTCCTGGGCCTAGTCACCTACGTGACTGCCATCCACAAGTGCATGGCTCCCCACAATTCCCCACGTTTTCTTTTTAGCTATTTTGAATAGCCAATCCCCTTCACCCCAACTATTATATATTGTTTTAAAAATCCAACATTGTCTTGCTCCTCCAGTGGCTGTTAAGTTCTGGCTCTGTACCATCATCGACAGTATTGGTCTTCAAAAAGAAGAGGGGATGTAAAAAGACAAATTAAAAGTCCACAGTGTTCACTAACTTTACTGAGATTCAGTCTTTTTTTATTGAACAGATGGTCTCCAGATTGCCGAAACCCCTTCTTATTTTCCAGAATTCTGATAAAGTTGATTGAGGAAGATTTGTCCATGTTTGTATTGTTTTTATGTAAGTGACGTTTATTTTCAGGAGTTCTCTACCATTTTTTTAACATTATATTACCTTCATTTTTGAGATATTTCTGCTGAATATATAATTCTTGCAGTTATTAAATATATTACCCCATTCTCTTCACACCTGCAAGATTTCTACTGAGATATCAACTGATAATCTTGGCTAGCAAATTTTTCTTTATGTAATTTGAAATTATCTATTACTGCTGGTTTGCTTTGCTTTTGATGTCTTCTGCAATTCTCACTCCTTTTGTTCTATACATAATATGCTTTTCTGCTCCCTCAGTGCTTTAATATTTTCTTTTTACCACTGATATTAAGTGATTTTTTATGATGTCCTTACAATTTTCGTTATCTTTCCCCTGATGTTTGGGGTTATATGAGCCTCTTGTGTATGTGGGTATAGTTTTTATCAAATGTTTTGTCTACCTGTATTGTTAAGGGGCACCTGAGTGTTTCAGTCATTTAAGTGTCTCCCTGCAGCTCAGGTCATGAACTCAGGGTGTGGGGATCGAGCCTGACATCAGGCTTCTTTCTCAGTGGGGGGTCTGCTTCTCCCTCTCCCTCTGCCCCCAGCTCATGTTTATGCTCCCTCTTTCTCTCTCTATCTCAAATAAATAAATGAAATCTTTAAAAATAAATGTATTATTTAATAGCCTTTCAGAACTATCAGCAGCTTCCTGTTTTGTTTTGTCTTGTTTTATTTTTGTATAATAAATGTGGTATTGGCAACAGGGTAATTATATTATTACAGGCAAAACTATTCAGTTTTTCCCTCTGGAGATAGGTTTTCACTGTGGTTAGAAATTTAACATTAGCTAGACAAAAAGAGGGTCTCAGAACACTACTGTTCATTGGTCACAAACATTTAGGTGTAGAATAAATAGTGTATCTCTTTCAAACCATGGATATAGACAGTGATATGCTGGTAAAGTAGCTCTCAAGAAAAAAAGAAAAAAAATCCTAAAGTGAAACAAACAAAAGATCCATCTGGGAATGTTTGTCAGTCCTCATGGTTTAAATATTTTTACCATGAGAAAATTTTAAACTACTAATGGTTTAACAACCAACTTTCAAAATTATTGAAATTTAACACTTGGGTCTCTTGATTCAGTGTGAACCAGCTCTAGAATACTGGTAGTGGAATATGGCAAATGGCATGAACTTTAGGGAAAACAAGCCAGCCATAGCCTTTAACTCAATGAGAATTTCACCAAGACCTGACAGCCAGAAATCATTCAGACAACAGAGGAGTTAAGAGGGAACATTTTGTAAGATGTCAAATAAAAGAAAGTATGAGTTCTACAGCCTATTTATGATTGGTTCCTCTACTTTGAGAAGTTGGAGGTTACCTTGGAGATGGTGGTAGATAAAACTATAGCAGGGAAGGAGGTGAAATTTGCATAAAGGTGAATTAGCAGTGTTTTTCTGGTAGCATAAACAGCTTGGATAGAAGAAGAGTGGAAGTGAGGAAACAAAGAAGTCCTTAGAGAATATTTCCGGAAAATGAAGTCTGCATTGACTAGTTTATTTCCTAGTTTTATGTCTTAACCTTATATGATTTTACCTGAAAACTTGTGGAATGAAAATTAAAAAAAAAGAAAAAAAGAAAAAAATAAAGTCTATGTTTATGGGAAGGAAAACCACTGTGCGTTTTTGTAAATTTTTGCAAAAAAATTGGGGGTGGGAGGTTGGGGTACCAGGTGGTGGGTATTATAGAGGGCACGGATTGCATGGAGCACGGGGTGTGGTGCAAAAATAATGAATACTGTTATGCTGGAAATAAAAAAAAATTTAGGGTAAAAAAAATAAATAAAATGAATGTGATCAGAAAAAAAATTATTAATATAAACTTTTCACTTCTGACTCTATTAACAATACTCAAATATTGCTAATATTTTAATTCAAATATGTGGTAATATTCAAATCTTGAATTCAAACTTTGGATGTGTGGAAAATTCCATTTTTTTAACTGTTATTAAGTGGATGCTTGGTTTGGTTAACGTAAGAATCTAGGACTGATCTAGGTGATCTGGATCACCCTAAGAACATGATAACATAGTTTTGATCTTGGTGAGAATGATCCAGAAATGACACAAGAATGTCTACTATGCTTAAATTCCAACTTGGGAATGGACTTAATTGACAGAGACTACAGAAGACTGGATATACCAATGTACACTTGGGTTCACACTTGGTGCATGACTCAGTCTGCTGAAGCATCAGTTATGACAGAAAATTGGCAACTCAGTCACTGTAACACAAATAGTTTTTATTTGCATCTTGTTGGTGGTGTCATACGGATTAATTCAGAGAAATTCCAGGGATACCTACTCAGTTGGTTAAGTGTCTGACCCTTTATTTCAGCTCATGATCTCAGGGTTAGATTGAGCCCTACATTGGGCTCTGCACTGGGAGTGGAGGCTGCGTAAGATTCCCTCTCTCCCTTTCTCTGTCCCTCTACCACTGTGTGCATTCTCTCTCTCTCTATCTCTATCTCAATAAAATTTCTGAGAAGATTCAGTATCAGATCTTCTAAAGAAAGTAACCTAGTGTTGCATTAATTAGAGGAAACATATCTGGGTGGCTCTGGTTATACAATGATGGGAGGTAATAATGCAGTTAGAAAGATGCATACAATTGACTGGATATATTGTTCGCATAATGCCAAATATCCACGTTATTGAATCATTCATCTTGTAGTGTCATACATATGCAACATTAAAAAGTTAGATTTTAGCATTATATTGCTTAGTAAGTATGAAGATACGGTAGCACATAAAAGCTTTCTGGAGGTAAGGTATATCATTTCAGAACTGAGATTCTGGGGGAAAATAAATTGCTTGGATTATTTGTCTATT
This sequence comes from Mustela erminea, assembly GCF_009829155.1. Taxonomy (NCBI): domain Eukaryota; kingdom Metazoa; phylum Chordata; class Mammalia; order Carnivora; family Mustelidae; genus Mustela; species Mustela erminea. Next base: position 2,675,426 of record NC_045616.1, read on the forward strand.
TTCTTAACTATTAATATGGGAATGGATTAATATTAGGCATGAAAAAATTATTTTCTGATCACTAAATGACTGATAATAAAATTTAAAAAAATAGCTCCTAAATGTAAACATTTGGTTATTTTCCTTTGAGGGAAAAATTAAAAATACTCAATCATATTGTTTCATAAAATATATGAGAATATAAAATTTTATTCAATGAACAAAGATTTATTTTTTTAATTTTTAATTATTTTTTAATTTTTTATTTTTTTATAAACATATATTTTTATCCCCAGGGGTACAGGTCTGTGAATCACCAGGTTTACACACTTCACAGCACTCACCAAAGCACATACCATCCCCAATGTCCATAATCCCACCCCCTTCTCCCAAACCCCCTCCCCCCAGCAACCCTCAGTTTGTTTTGTGAGATTAAGAGTCACTTATGGTTTGTCTCCCTCCCAATCCCATCTTGTTTCATTTATTCTTCTCCTACCCACTTAAGCCCCCATGTTGCATCACCATTTCCTCATATCAGGGAGATCATATGATAGTTGTCTTTCTCTGATTGACTTATTTCACTAAGCATGATACGCTCTAGTTCCATCCATGTTGTCGCAAATGGCAAGATTTCATTTCTTTTGATGGCTGCATAGTATTCCATTGTGTATCTTCTTTATCCATTCATCTGTTGATGGACATCTAGGTTCTTTCCATAGTTTGGCTATTGTGGACATTGCTACTATAAACATTCGGGTGCATGTGCCCCTTTGGATCACTACGTTTGTATCTTTAGGGTAAATACCCAATAGAGCAATTGCTGGGTCATAGGGAAGTTCTATTTTCAACATTTTTAGGAACCTCCATGCTGTTTTCCAGAGTGGCTGCACCAGCTTGCATTCCCACCAACAGTGTAGGAGGGTTCCCCTTTCTCCGCATCCTCGCCAGCATCTGTCATTTCCTGACCTGTTGATTTTAGCCATTCTGACTGGTGTGAGGTGATATCTCATTGTGGTTTTGATTTGTATTTCCCTCATGCCGAGTGATATGGAGCACTTTTTCATGTGTCTGTTGGCCATCTGGATGTCTTCTCTGCAGAAATGTCTGTTCATGTCCTCTGCCCATTTCTGGATTGGATTATTTGTTCTTTGGGTGTTGAGTTTGCTAAGTTCTTTATAGATTCTGGACACTAGTCCTTTATCTGATATGTCGTTTGCAAATATCTTCTCCCATTCTGTCAGTTGTCTTTTGATTTTGTTAACTGTTTCCTTTGCTGTGCAAAAGCTTTTGATCTTGATGAAATCCCAATAGTTCATTTTTGCCCTTGCTTCCCTTGCCTTTGGCGTTGTTCCCAGGAAGATGTTGCTGTGGCTGAGATCGAAGAGGTTGCTGCCTGTGTTCTCCTCAAGGATTTTGATGGATTCCTTTCACACATTGAGGTCCTTCATCCATTTTGAGAAGAAGTCAAATTATCACTCTTCGCAGATGATATTATACTATATGTGGGAAACCCAAAAGACTCCACTCCAAAACTGCTAGAACTTATACAGGAATTCAGTAAAGTGTCAGGATATAAAATCAATGCACAGAAATTAGTTGCATTTCTCTACACCAACAGCAAGACAGAAGAAAGAGAAATTAAGGAGTCAATCCCATTTACAATTGCACCCAAAACCATAAGATAACTAGGAATAAACCTAACCAAAGAGGCACAGAATCTATACTCAGAAAACTATAAAGTACTCATGAAAGAAATTGAAGAAGACACAAAGAAATTAAAAAATGTTCCATGCTCCTGGATTGGAAGAATAAATATTGTGAAAATGTCTATGCTACCTAAAGCAATCTATACATTTAATGCAATTCCTATCAAAGTACCATCCATCTTTTTCAAAGAAATGGAACAAATAATTCTAAAATTTATATGGAACCAGAAAAGACCTCGAATACCCAAAGGGATATTGAAAAAGAAAGCCAAGGTTGGTGGCATCACAATTCCGGACTTCAAGCTCTATTACAAAGCTGTCATCATCAAGACAGTATGGTACTGGCACAAAAACAGACACATAGATCAATGGAACAGAATAGAGAGCCCAGAAATAGACCCTCAACTCTATGGTCAACTAATCTTCGACAAAGCAGGAAAGAATGTCCAATGGAAAAAAGACAGCCTCTTCAATAAATGGTGTTGGGAAAATTGGACAGCCACATGCAGAAAAATGAAATTGGACCATTTCCTTACACCACACACAAAAATGAACAAAGATTTAAAAGTATTCTGTTTGTAGGGCCCCTGGGTGGCTTATTCAATTAAGCGTCTGCATTCAGCTAAGGTCATGATCTAGGCTCCTGGAATTGAAATCTGAATTGTGGTTTCTGCTTAGTGGGGAGTTTGATTCTTCCTCTGTGTTCTCCCTCTTTTTTTTTCTGTCTCAAAAAAAAAAAAATCTTTATAAATAATAATAAAAAAAACAACAACAAAAAAGAAATATTCTGTTTGCAACACTTTAAAACAGAAAGGTGAGGGGCGCCTGGGTGGCTCAGTGGGTTAAGCCGCTGCCTTCGGCTCAGGTCATGATCTCAGGGTCCTGGGATCAAGTCCCACATCGGGCTCTCTGCTTAGCAGGGAGCCTGTTTCCTCCTCTCTCTCTCTCTCTGCCTGCCTCTCTGCCTACTTGTGATCTCTCTCTGTCAAATAAATAAAATCTTTAAAAAAAAAATAAAACAGAAAGGTGAGATTCGGGAGTGGGAAAGGGAAAATGACAAAAAAATTTGGAGGAAAATAAAAGAGATAACAAAGAAGGCTAAAAATAGCAATAAATTCAGAAAGGTCATTAAGAAAGGTATATTGAGGGGGGAGACAAGATGGCGGGGAAGTAGGAGGAGGCGCCATTTCAACCTGTACCCTAAAGTGAGCTGATTACCTACCAAAGAAATCTGATCACACATGAAATCAGCCTGAGATCATAATTATACACGTCTGGATCCCTACAAGGGCAGAAGACACCAGTGGGCAGGTAAAGTGGAGTGGGGACGTAAGACTGATATCAGAATATAAACAAAAGGGGGAGGCAACCACCAGAGGTGACCAATTGGAAAGTATTACCCCAATACGAGTGTGCCCTGGGGACCATCATTAACTTGGAGTCTAGTTGAAAACACTCAAAAGTAGCAAAGGATCATGAGGGGAAATTGTGGGAATCAGGGCGGTTAGGGACAGGGGCTTAAGTCCCCAGACCCAGGACAGCCTCCCCTGGCACTGAGCCAGAGACAGTGTGGTGGAGAAACCAGGTCTTGGTCCTTGAGCCACCAACGCACCCAAGAATGTTTGGGGTCTGGCTCCTGTGAGGGGCTGGGAGAGCCTCGCAAGATGGGAGAATGCCATGCCATGCTCTCACATCCCAAAATTCACATGCCCCAGACCCTCCCCTGAGAGAGGTGTGCAAAGGCCCAGCTCGGCGCACATAGACCCTTGTCATGCTATCAGAGCCTGAGACATGCACACTTCACACCCTCCCCTGAGAGAGAGCACGCAGTGCCTGCCTGGAGCTCTCGGACCTGGAAAGATCAGGCACTCCCAGCCGGGACCAGCAGGAAAATCTCAGGTGTGATCACTGCTTGGACTTCTCTGGTGGTCTGGAACTACCCAGACAGCCACCCCTGCCATGGTTTTGGGTACAATCAGGAGATCCTGATTCCCCAGGGACCGCGACTCTGAACCTGCCATGCCAGCAGCTCTGCAGCACCCACAGGGGAGCAGACTGAGTCTTCTCTCTGATAGGGAGGTCGGGGTGCAATTTGCTTTCCTCTAAATCTCCAAAAACCAACAAAAGCTGTCAAGGCAAAACAAACAATCAAACAAAAAACAGAACAAACAAACATAAAATACTCCAGAGAACAAAAGCCTGAAAAACCGGTTTTCTCAGAGCCCACTCCCTTGAGGGGGGCAGAATGACTTAAGTCATGGAACATTATTATTTTTTTAAAGATTTTATTTATTTATTTATTTGACAGACAGAGATCACAATAGGTAGAGAGGCAGGCAGAGAGAGAGGAGGAAGCAGGCTTTCTGCGGAGCAGACAGCCCAATGTGGGGCTCGATCCCAGGACACTGGGATTCTGACCTGAGCCGAAGGCAGAGGATTTAACCCACTGAGCCACACAGGCGCCCCTCATGGAACATTATTGACTGAAAATCCATATGGCAGGCCCCTCCACTACAAAACCAAACAGGAAAAAAAAATGACAAGAGAACAACCAAAACTACTTCAGAGATACAGCCTTTATTATTAACTCATTCCCACTATTCTGGTTCATTTACTTATATAGATAATGATTTAACCTATTTACCATCACAGTGAGATATCCAGTACATCAAATTCCATAGTAACCTTCTAACCTGAACTTTTTGATACATAAACCTGTGTTTTTCTTTTGCTTTTCTATTTTTTTTTATTTTTGTTTAGTTAAGTCTACTTTATTCCTTTTTTAGTTTTATTTTCTAATGTTCAAATAGAGTTAAACTTCAAGGTAGTTCCCTTTCTCCAATCAATGCTACCCCTATAGGTACACCAATTTTTAATCCTCCTTTATCTTAGTAAAGTTGATTCTTTTAACAAAGATATCAAGATATATCTAGAAAGAATCAAAATAACCTTCCTCACCCACACTGAGAATTTATAACCACTTCCCAACTTTTTCTTCCACCAATGTTTCTGTGTATTTGTGTTTGTCTTGATAGTATATAAATCTTATACTTGGGGTTCTTTTTGATGAGGTTCTTCCTTTTTTTGCATATATATATACATATATATATACATATACGTATGTTTGTGTTATGTCATATACTTTTATCAGTCTTTGTTTGTCTGATTTTGTTTGTATACAGGCCCATTTGGGCTGAGCCTTCTATTTTATCTTTCTTTTTTTCCATCTCTCTCTCTCTCTTTTCTTTTTTCTCTCATTTGGGTGGGGAATACTTATTGCTCAGGAGCGCTCCAGGGTGCACCTTGACAGCACCACAGTCAAAACATCTGGCTACATCTGTTCAGTCATCTCTCACCAAAATGACTAGGAGGCCACACAAATCCAAGAGAATAGAGAGAAAGCTCAAATTCATAAAATTATGCATGAAAAGGGCGAGATCACAACTCACACCAAGGAAGTAGGAACAATCATCAGAAGCTATTATCAACAGTTACATGACAATAAGCTAAGACCTAGAGGAAACGGATGCACTCCCGGAAAATTATAAACTCCAAAAATTGAACCAGGAAGAAATTGACAATCTGAATAGACCAATATCTAGTAACGAGATTGAAGCAGTGATCAAAAATCTCTCAAAAAAACAAGACCCCAGGACCTGATGGATTCCCTGGGAAATTCTACCAAGCGTACAAAGAAGAAATAACACCTATTCTCCTGAGGCTGTTTCAATAAATGGAAGCAGAAGGAAAACTTCCAGACTCTTTTTATGAAGCCCCCATTACCTTGATTCCCAAACCAGGCAAAGACCCTACAAAAAAGGAGAATTTCAGATCAATATCACTGATGAACATAGATGCTAAGATTCTCAACAAGATCCTAGCAAACAGGATCCAACAGCACATTAAAAGGATTATCTACCATGAGCAGGTGCGATTCATCCCTGGGTTACAAGGATGGTTCAACATTCGCAAATTAATCAATGTGATAGAACAAATCACTAAAAGAATAGAGAAGAACCACATGGTCCTCTCAATGGATGCAGAAAAAGCATTTGACAAAACTCAGCATCCTTTCCTGATTAAAATGCTTCAAAGTATAGGGATAGAGGGAACATTCCTGAACTTTATAAAATCTCTCTATGAAAGACACACAGCAAATATCATCCTCAATGGGAAAAAGCTTGCGTCCTTCCCGTTGAGATCAGGAACACGACAAGGATGCCCACTCTCACCACTCTTGTTTAACGTGGTATTAGAAGTCCTAGCAAGAGCAATCAGACAACAATGATAAATAAAAGGTATTCAAATGGCAATAAAGATGTCAAACTCTCTCTTCACAGATGACATGAAGGAAACCCAAAAGGCTCCACCCCCAAACTACTAGAACTCATATAGCAATTCAGTAACTTGGCAGGATACAAAGTCAATGCACAGAAATCAGTGGCTTTCATATATACTACCAATGAAAATACAAAAAAGGAAATTAGAGAAATCGATTCTATTTAATATAGCACCAAGAACCATAAGATACCTTTGAATAAACCTAGCCAAAGTGGTAAAGAATCTGTACTCGAGAATCTACAGAACACTCATGAAAGAAATTGAGGAAGACACAAAAAGATGGAAGACCATTCCATGATCTTGGATCGGAAGAATAAACATTGTTAAAGTGTCTATACTGCCAAGAGCAATATATACTTTTAATGACATTCTGATCAAAATTCCACCAGTAATTTTCAAGGAGGTGGATCAAATAATCCTAACATTTGTATGAAATCAGAAGAGACCCGGAATAGCTAAGGAAATGTTGAAAAACATAAATAAAACTGGGGACATCACATTACCTGATTTCAAGCTATACTACAAATCTGTGATCGCCAAGACAGCATGGTACTGGAATGAAAACAGACACATAGACCAGTGAAACAGAGTAGAGAGCCCAGGAATGGACCAACAACCCTATGGTCAAATAATATTCAACAAAGCAGAAAAAAATATATACAGTGGAAAAAAGTCTCTTCAATAAATGGTGCTGGGAAAACTGGACAGGTATATGCAGAAGAATGAAACTCTACCATTCTCTTACACCGTACACAAAGATAAACTCAAAATGGATAAAAGACCTCAACATGAGACAGGAATAGATCAGAATCCTAGAAGAGAACATAGGCAGCAACCTCTTTGTAATCAGCCACAGCAACTTCTTTCAAGATATGTCTCCAAAGCAAAGGAAACAAAAGCGAAAATGAACTTTTTGGACTTCATCAAGGTCAAAGGCTTCTGCTCAGAAAAAGAAACAGTCAACAAAACAAAAAGGTAACCCACAGAATGGGAGAAGATATTTGCAAATGACAGTACAGACAAAAGGTTGATATCCAGGATCTCTAAAGAACTCCTCAAACTGTAAGGAGTGCCTTACCCCCACTCTGTCACAAGTCTTTAGTTCGTCTTACATTTTGTATTTTCAAGTGTCTCACTTCACTTATTTTCAGAACTTTAGGGAATGTTGTTGTGCTAGATAACTATATTTTCTTTTGGGGCATTTCTAGGGAAATGTTTCCAAGTATATAGGAAAGAAGTGGTTTCTCCCACATGGTTTTGTTCTCCATGAGGAGAGATTTTGACAAGACAATGGACTCTTTATTGTTGCAGAGTTGCCTTGTCTTTTTCCTAACTGCTGAGTTCAGTTGATTACTTATTGCACTTATCAGAACTCTGTTGACAAGTAGTGTGACAACTGCAACAAACAGCAAATGAATGAGAACGTTGCCTGAAGATTTTTCTCATTGCAGCCTTTTTCACTTAGTATCTTAAAAAAAGGAGATGAATTAAAGCCCCATTTTATCCCTGCATGGAAGAAGAGGGTACTTATGCAACTTTGTGTGAAGCCACCAGACCCTTAAAGCAAATAAGAACTATGTATCTTATTTCCTTTTTTAGCTCAAGTCCCATCCAAGTGGACTCCTACTGCTTTATCCCAGTTGTGGAAGTGACCTCTGACACAATGGTTGTTGGGATGGGACAAAATACTTTAGGTAGTTAATGAGATGTAATAGGCTTTTTTCCCAATAAAACATAAGGCTTTTCCCAAAATGTGGTCTCACTTCATTGGAACAAATTGAAAGCAAAATGGCTTTTGAGTACATTTTTAAACTTCTGGGTAGGACATTTACAAACCACTACCTCTATTGTTGTATTCAGTGTAACAGAATGCTTATATTGGAAAGAAAACTGAAGTGCAAGGAATTCTGCTTTATTGTTAGAAATATTAAAAATAATAGAATTGTTCAAACCTGACAGCTAATACTTGAGTAAATGCTTATGGACTATTGCATATACTGGCTTAATCTCTACAAAAACATTTCTAATTTAGGGGTGACTGTCTGGCTCAGTAGGTAGAGCCTTTGACTCCTGATCTCAGGTTTATAAGCTCTCACCACACATTGGTAGAGATTCCTTAAAAAAAAAAACTTAGAAATAAGCATTTCTGGTTTATACTTCTCTCTCAACCCACCCTGTTCTATGATTCAATTGGTATGTATATTTCTTTCTTGCACAAGTAATTTATAGTAATCATTTATTTCAATATCCTAAAACTTTGTTACTTATCCATTTTGTATATCAAAACATTTATTTCATAAAATTCTCAACATTTCTCAGATTTAAAAATAAATAATCTTTATTTCCCCTCTAGAGATTTAGGAATGACTTATGGATACATCTAATTTTCAGTTTTTTCCCAGGTATGTTTCTTATCTTCACTTCAATTTCTGGATGTTAAATAACAGTGTCTAAATAATTTTATATTGTGCTACTTCAGTCACCAAACCAAGATAATTAAAATATTATGACTATATTGGTAAATTATTAAATCCTTTAGGTTCAATAGCAGTGCATTTTTTTTTTTTTTTTTTTTTTTTTTTTTTTTTTTGTATTTTTTTTTTTTTTTATTTAATTTATTTTTATTTCCAGCATAACAGTATTCATTATTTTTGCACCACACCCCGTGCTCCATGCAATCCGTGCCCTCTATAATACCCACCACATGGTACCCCAACCTCCCACCCCCCGTCCCTTCAAAACCCTCAGATTGTTTTTCAGAGTCCATAGTCTCTCATGGTTCACCTCCCCTTCCAATTTCCCCCAACTCCCTTCTCCACTCTAAGTCCCCATGTCCTCCATGCTATTTGTTATGCTCCACAAATAAGTGAAACCATATGATAGCAGTGCATTTTTGTTTATATTGTCAGATGTTAAGACAAGACTACTTCCAAATTTACAGAATCAGCTACATTCACTCTGTTTTCCCTTCTGCTAAAATGTGAATATTTATTCCTTTAACATTAAATGGCAAAAAGTCTCTAGAAAAACAATCTGAGGGTTTTGAAGGGACGGGGGGTGGGAGGTTGGGGTATCAGGTGGTGGGTATTATAGAGGGCACGGATTGCATGGAGCACGGGGTGTGGTGCAAAAATAATGAATACTGTTATGCTGGAAATAAAAAAAAAAAATGTCAAACTGTTTTACAAGGGGATTGTGCCATTTTATGTTCTTTCCTTGTATGAAAGTTCCAATGGTTTCATATTATCACCAACACTTCATAGGGTCAGTCTTGTTAATGTCAACCATTCTAGAGTGCATATGGTGTTATCTCGTTGTGGTTTTAATGTGAATTTTCCTAATGATTAATGATATTAAACATCTTTACATGGGTTGACTTTCCACCTGTGTATTTGCTTTGAAAAATAAAATAAAATAAAATAAAATAAATGGCTTCAACAGAAAAAACAAAAAAAAAAAATGAAGCTAAGAGGAAGACTTTTCAGATACATAAAACGTGAAAGAAATTATCACCAGCAGATCCACACTACAAGAAATGTTAAAGGAAAAATTCAGGCAGAAAAAAATGATATTAATGAAAATAATGAATTTATACAAAGGAAAAAAGAGTACAGGAAATGGAAATTGTGGCTACATTGTTTATTGTATGTAAATAATTCCTCAATAAAGCTTTAAAAAAAAAAATAGAATGTTTAAAATATCAAATTAGTTGCAGTAATATAAGGCTGAAAATAATTATTTCCATCACCTAATATAATTATGAATTATTAAGAGTTGAAACTAAATAACAACAAAAATTATTGTCTTCATATAGATTCTTTTTGATGATTGGGACAATTTCATAAAGTATTTGAAATTTTAAGTAGAATAAAGTATGTAAAATAGAATAATTTAATTGGCTTTTTGTTTAGGCCTATAATCTAGCCTCTTCTTTTAAAAGATTAAAAACCAAGAACTCAGTTTAATTCTTATCTTCACTTACAGATCTTTAGAATATGAAACATCCATGGACTTTCTGTGGTGATTGGCCTATTTCAAGGACTGAAATGGATAGATTTTCCCTTTGTAGTTAAAAAAATATATATAATTAATTCAGTTCTTCTTCTTTTTCTCCTTCTTCTCCTCCTCCTCCTCCTCCTCCTCCTCCTCCTCCTCCTCCTCCTCCTCCTCCTTCTTCTTCTTCTCCTTCTCCTCCTCCTCCTTCTTCTTCTTCTTCTTCTTCTTCTTCTTCTTCTTCTTCTTCTTCTTCTTCTTCTTAGTGAAACTTCATTATCATTATGATCACTACTTCCACCACCTTAAGTATGAGCACTTCAACTACATCATCAACATATTTACTACCACTATCATCACTACTATCATGATCAATCATCACCAAACCTGGGTGCCTAACTCTTGAAGGTTCACAATATGAGAGCGAAGTCTAACACTTTCAAGGAAACATGAAGAAGATAAGCATGTTTCACCAGGTTTTTGTGTATATGGACAGAATCCATAAAGACAGCAGTCCCATTGCAATTTTAAGCCTGTAAATACCAAAACTGAGACCTGAATATCTAAGTAGGTCTTATTTTGACTGAAAGAGAGGTAGGTAGTAATTGGCATTCATCTTACATTTGTGGTGTAATTTGAGGTTAGGCAGCGTCCCAACACGTTTTTCAGAGCTCCCACCACCTCCTTGTTCCTCAGACTATATATGAGGGGGTTCATCATGGGGGTGAGGATGGCACCAAGCATAAAGAGAACCTGGTCCAGCTTCGGACTGTGATAAGAAGTAGGCCTCATGTAGACCAGCATGGCTGGACCAAAGTATAGGCTCACCACAGTCAAGTGGGAGGAACAGGTGGCCAGAGCTTTATTCCTGCCCTCCACAGAGTTCATGCGGAGGACAGCAAGGAAGATGAGAGCATAAGAGGACAGGATAAAGGACAAAGGAATGAGGAGCACCACAATACTCGTCATCACTACAGCCTTCTCATAAGCAGAGATGTCCTCACAGGCCAATTTTAGGATGGCCATGACCTCACAGAGGAAATGGGAAATCTCTCTAGAACCACAGATGGGGAAATGCATAGCATACGCTGTGTGCATGAGTGATATAAGTGCACCTCCAGCCCAGGAAATGAAAGCCATCTGCAGACACACTTTCTGACTCATGATCAGGGTGTATCTCAAAGGGTTGCAAATGGCCACATAACGGTCAAAAGCCATGAGGGTGATGAGGATACACTCAGCAATTCCTAGAGTCAGGAAGAAAAAGATCTGAGTTCCACAGGCCACCTGTGATATACTTCTCTTCCCTGAGAAGAAGTCAGTTGCCATCTTTGGTACAGTGCTAGAGATTAATGTCAGATCCATAAGGGCCAGTTGGCTGAGGAGAAAGTACATGGGTGTGTGGAGGTGAGAATCCACCCAAATCAGGAATATAAGGATGGAATTTGTGGTTACAGCCACAGTGTAGATCAGAAGAATTGCAGAGACAAGGACGTTGATATGTTTTATACCAGGGAAGAGACCCAAGAGGATAAAGTCCATATTTGAAGACTCATTTCTTTTATCCATGTTTCTGTATTGTTAGAAGTAATCAACCCTGGGAACAAGCCAGATTTAAAGAAATCACAAAAATATGTTAGATTCTGTTCTCTAAGCTCTTTCATTTCTTTCATTTCTTACCATTATCAGCAGCAGCAGGTTGTGATTTTTTTTTTAATTTTCAGCATAACTGTGGTATTTCTGCAAATGACAACATTTTAGCCAATTTCATGGCTGAGTATGGTATCTCATGTCCCTACCTATCTTCTTTACTCACAGAACGAATTGGGACAGTTAATGTTTAGGTTGCATCTATTAATGTTATCTCAGAGATAATACAACTTCTCCCCTCCTTTTTATGCCATTGCTAGGAGACTCTCTTCCCCTCTCCCCCCATAGGCTCTCTCACTGCCATATGTGAACCTTGCTTAAGTATATGTTATATGTTCCATACTCACTCAACCATACATTTTCCCATTCCACTATGTCCTATACATGGTGCTAAGTCTTACCAAGACAAAGATGAATAAAATATAATTTCTGATGCTAACGACCTTTACCCATATAGAAAAACATGACCATGGACAGGTACATATGAAAAAGTAAGAAAGGTTTTATAATGGAAGAATATGCTCATCTGTGGAAAATAAGGAAAGAATATGCAATGGGGGGAAAAAGGACAGTCTTTTCAATAAGTGGTTCTGGGAAAACTGGACAACCACATGCAGAAGAATGAAACTCAATCATTCTCTTATACCATACACAAAGATAAACTCAAAATGGATGGAAAACCTCAAGGCAAGACAGGAATCCATCAAAATCCTAGAGAAGAACATGGACAGAAACATCTTAGACATTGGCCACAGCAACTGCTTGCAAGACACATCTCTACAGGCAAGGGAAAAAAAATAAAAAAATGAACTTTTGGGACCTAATCAAGATAAAAGATTCTTCACAAAAAGGAAATAGTCAACAAAAGTAAGAATCAACCACGAAATCAGAAAAGATAGTTGCAAATGACATCTCAGATAAAGGGCTGGTATGCAAGATCTATGAAGAACTTCTCAAATTCAACACCCAAAACACAAATAATGCAGTCAAGAATTGGTCAGAAGACAGGAACAGATACGTCTCCAAAGAAGACATACAAATGTCTAACAGATACATGCAAAAAAATGTTTATTGTCATTAGTTATCAGGAAAATTCAAAGCAAAACCACAGTGAGATTCCACCTTACACCAGTTAGAATGGCAAAAATTAACAAGGTAGGAAACAACAAATGTGCTTCCTACATGTAGAGGATGTGGAGAAAGGGTAACCCTCCTACACTGTTGGTGGGAATTCAAGCTGGAACAACTCTGGAAAACAATATGAAGGTTCCCGAAGATGTTAAACATAGAACTATCTTGCCACTCAAAAATTGCACTACTAGGTATAAACCCCAAAGATACAGATGTCATAAAAAGAAGGGCCATATGCATCCTAATGTTTGTAACAGCAATGTCCTCAATAGTCAAACTGTGGAAGGAGCCAAAGTGGTCTTCAAAAGGTAGACAGATAAAGATGTGGTATATATATACACAATGGAATATCACTCAGCCATCAGAAAGGAGGAATACATACCATTTGCATCAACATGGATGGAACTGGAGGGTATTATGCTAACTAAAGTAAGACAAGCAGAGAATGACAATTATACAGTTTCACTCATAGGTGGAACATAAGCAATAGCATGGAGGACTATAGGGGAATGAAGGGAAAACTGAAGGGAAGAAATCAGAAAGGGATACAAATCATGAAAGGCTCTAGACTCGGGGAAACAAATTGAGGGTTTCAGAGGGGAGGGGGTGTGGTATGGGGTAGCCAGGTGATGGCTATTAAGGAGGACAGCTGTTTGATGAGCACTGGGTGTTATACACAAGCGATGAATCATACTACATAAAAAACTAAAGCTAACTAACTGAACATAATTAAAACAAACGTTTATGGTAAAAGAAAAAGAAAAAGGAATTCATATTTCACAAAAAATTAGTGGAAAATATAGAGAATACACTGTATGATGGAGATGGAAAATATTCCTCAATTTTAAAATCTAGAGGAGATGCAGGAAGAAAGTCAAACCTCATGTAGACTTTAAGAAACAATATCAAAAACTAACTCTCAAACTGAGGCATTAACTCTCTAGGCATTTAGAAAGGAAGAGTGTCTCAGAGATTGGCTAGCTCAGAAGAGTAATGTGGCTTGTCTAGGTTCATATTATTACTAAACGTTTAAGAAAAATGGTTAAAAGTCACATCCCAGCATTTTTTCCGATTATAGTTCACCTTCATATCTGTATTAAGTATATTAATATTAGAATTATCATTCAATAAAGCCTTGTGTGGACATTTTATGACTTTTCTAAGTCCTTTTATTGAAAGGTTTACTTTTTGTTTAACTCTATTTTTTCAATGTTCCAAGATTTATTATTTATGCATCATCAGTGGTCCATGAAATACATGCCCTCCTTAATACCCACCACCAGGCTCACCCAACGACCCACTCCTCTCCCCTCCAAAACCCTCAGTTTGTCTCTCAGAGTTTACAGTCTCTCAGGGTTTATCCCCCCCCCCCGGTCCTATTTCCCCCAAAACTCTTCTCCACTCCTTCTCCCAACATTCTCCATGTTACTCCTTATTTCCACAAGTAAGTGAAACCATATGATAATTGACTCTTTCTGCTTGCTTATTTCACTCAGCATAATCTCCTCCAGTCCCACCCATGTTGATACAAAAGTTGGGTATTCATCCTTTCTGATGGAGACACCATACTCCATTGCATATATGGACCGTATCTCCTTTATCCATTTGTCTGTTGAAGGGCATCTTGACTCTTACCATTGTTTGGCGAACATTGGGGTACAGATGGCCCTTCTTTTCACTACATCTGTATCTTTGGAGAAAATACCCAGTAGTGCAATTGCAGGGTCATAGGGTAGCTCTATTTTTAATTTCTTAAGGAATCCCCACACGGTTTTCCAAAGTGGCTGCACCAACTTGCATTCCCACCAACAGAGTCATAAAATGTTCACACTGTAATAAAAAATTGATTGATATTTAGAAGAAATAGACCAAATATTTAGAATATTAAATTTAAGAGTATGATCACATTTCAATGGGAATGTGTTATTTAATACAACATTCTATTAATACTGTTCACTTCTTAAATAAATAGATAAATAAATAAATAAATAAATAAATAAAGCCTTGTGTTGTTCTATGATTTATTAGGATAATGTTAGTTTCATTAATAGATAATCTTCAAAATCTCAGTGGCTAAATGGCTATAGTCAAAGAACTGTATTTCTTGTTTGAAGTAAAAATTAGACTGCAGATAGACAGATGGCTCTCTTTTGAGTGACATAACAAATCCCTGAGCTCTTGACATTTTGTTTCTCATAATCTTCAACACTGACTTTATTAGTAGTAGTATTAGTATTAGTATTTGGTTTTCTCTGCTAAAATGACAAAGTTCTCTTATTTTTTTTCTTTTCTTTATTTTTTTAGGTTCAGTTAGTCACTGTATAGTACATAATCCGTCCTTCTAAGTTCATTCTCTTCATCTGCATCAATCAGAAAACAGGAAGGATCTGGAAATGTTAGTGGGCCAAACCTGTAAGTGTTTCATTGACCTTACACTAATAAATTCGGGTCCAGTCACATAGCAGTAGATTACTGCAGGAGATGCTGGGAAGTATGTTTATCTCAGTTAAAAGGGGAAAAGAGGAAATAGATTTGGTAAATTATCCTGTAACATTTAAGTTACTTTGCATAAAGCCTATAAGTTGGTTCCCAGTGGGAATACTCTTCTGTGTGTTCTGTGTTCCTTTACCACTTTACTTGAACATATGGTGGTATTCAAAGTACCTGTTGAACCTGTTGAACATACCTTCTGCTCAGGATGGCAGTCCTTCATTCCCCTTCTATTCTTGTCCCTTTCAAAATAGAAGTGATCTTTCTTTGGAAACCACATTAGTTATCTACTGCTGTGTAAGAATTCTCTCAAGATAGAACAGGAAACATTACCTCACAGCTCTTCCCATCAGCAATCTGTTTGAAGCTTGACTGGGTCCTCTGCCCAAAGATTTCCAGCAAGGTTGTGATAAAAGTGCTAGCAATGCTACAGTTTCATCAATTCTCCACTGGGACAGGACATATTTCCAAGTCCAGTCAGGTGTTGTCAGCAGAGTTCAGTTCAGTCCTCCTGGGTTGCTGGACTGAAGACTTCAATTTCTTGCTTGCTGCTGATTGGGAGTTGTTTTTGTTTTTGTTTTTACTTCTGTAATTTTCCATGGGGTATCTCATAGCAAGTGGCTATCTTCCTTCAAGAAAGAGGGGAGGAAGAAAAAAGAGGGAGAGAGGTGAAGAGTCAGAACAAGATAGAAGTCAGTCTTTCTGTAATCTAATATCAGAAGTAATAAGTGACAAGATTCAGCTCTTGCTTAAGGGTAGAACACACAAGGTCATGAATACTGGCAGCCAGGGATCATTGGGGCCATAAGTTAGCTTATGGCAAAAATTTTCCAAGTTCATTGTATTTTTGTCAAAACTTTGAATTTTAGATTTATGAGGTACTTTAGAAAAATCTACTTTATTCTTATCCCCAGTAATTTTTACCTCCTTCTTATTTCAGGGATGAAGAAATTACAGCTTAGAAAAGCTAAATTGTTAGCCCCAGATCACTCAGGTATTTAACAATGAAGAAACAATACCCAGGTCCACTATTATTTTGATTTTCTTGACTAAATGCAGAAATTTACCATATAATTTACTAAGTAAATTATTTCTTGAGTTATTTTCAACTTGTTCACAATAATTATTTTGCTTATAGAACCCTTTGGGAACAACTAAACATGCTCTAATTCATATAAAATTCACTCTCATGCATAAGGACTATGAAGGAATGTTTAGAAAACCATCTATTATAACCAGTTTAACCTTTTAAATTAATAGTATGTTATAGTTTATATGTGGATATTTATCATGTAGACAATACCTTAAATATTGATATACTTAAATTGTATACATTTATATATTTTATATGTGCATAAAACTTTAAGATATCTACACATTTAAATGATGTCAAAAAACAGTCCTTAAGTCTTGAATAAAGATTTCTAAATATATGTGTCATTATTTCCCTTTTCTTCCCATGCTTTGATATATTTTTATAACTCATGTTTATAATTGTCAGGCAAATGAATAATTTCTTTTAGGCTCCAGTATGATATGACCAGTACAGTAAGACTAGGAGATTTGGTCATAGTGTGTGCACTTTATGTTTGATTCTGCTACTTGATTTAAAGCTGAATAAGTGGACTGTTCTACAACTTTTTCTTTTCCAGGTCTTAACCCTTATATTGCCACATGTGTAGACTCAGACCTTCACTTCCCAAAGCTCTCAGCCCAGAACAAAGTAGTAAATAGGTTTATTACTCAGAGAATAATATGATAAGCTTTAGGGTCTTTGTTGAGTGCATATGATGGTGAATCTTTTTTGAATGATGTTGTGACAGGGGACATTTATTATGAGATCCATCCCATTTGCAACATTGTCTTGTTGATAAACTACTTTTTTATTCTGAAAGGACTTGGTGTTCTCTTGCTCTGATTTCCTATCCCTATTAAAACACTTCCAGCAATGGATATGGTAAATGCATGCCCTGTGATCTAACAGACTGCCCTCTATGAGGAGGTGCTTAGCTCCACAGAAAATAAAGCCAAGAGCTGAAAACACAGATCTCTGAAGAGGTCACTGTTGACATGTGAAAAGCATATTGTGGAAACACTCTTGGTAACTGTCCACACACATAGCAAAATCAGAATCTTTTTATCCTATCTTCACTTATCACTTGATTCTTCTTTATCCACACACTTATTAACTTCAAGTCTATACACCAAATAAAGCCACATGTTTAGTTTACAAAAAGTATCTCTATCTTCCTTTATTTCATTTAAAATTTTAATCTTCCACTGACCCTTAGCCATCAACTCTGTTACATCTTTTTTCTGTACTTCCTTAAAGGAATAACTCCCAAATTCTTTTGCATTCAGACTCTCCCCTTTTATTGGAAAATCAAAACCTAATTTTCCTGATTATTGCCAGAAGGAGAGAAAAATATATTTGTACAGAAAATGTGTTAGTGGCATCCAAGGAGATGAACTTTGCTATTTCTGCATTATTGACCAACATTATTGGATGAAGCATTTTTTTTCCTTTACACAACATTACAATCTACATAAAGAAGCTCACAATTCACAAATACTTCTTTGGGGGTTTATTTTTTTATAATTTATTATTCTATCTTTTATCACTTCTAGGAAAACCCTTTATCACTTTAAAGTTAATACATCACTAAAGAAAGGAAGGCAAGGTTTGCTTCTTATCTCTGGTTTGAAGGAAATAATTTTATTAGACAACTGAACATAATACAAACACATCGTAAACAATCTGAAGCTTTGGATTTGTTTGTGAAGGTTTTGTTGTTATTCTTGTTCTTTTAGTCAAAGTAATAGGCTTCTGACATCACTGAAATGAAACTGTTTATGGCATATGTTAAATACAATCAAGGTAAATACTATGTCATAAAACAAACCATTTTCCTTTTTTTTTCTCTTACCTTAGTTTTCTAGTTGAACCTATGAACACATTGACAACCTATGTATTTCTTTGATTTTGCCCATTTCCTTGAGCTAATCTGTTAAAGAGGACAGAACTGACTATACTTGTTGCCATCTATACAGGAAAATCCAGAAATTTTTAAGTGGGTTTTTATGCTTAAAAAGTTCTCCCTGGTTTTATATTTCAACCAGCTTATGGAAGCACTTCTTTCTGTGAAATTTTCTGCAATGGAAAGAATTATCACCTAGCCTTTCTATGTTTCCTTTTCCCAAAGGGCTCAGTGAGAAGATTCAAAGCCCTCATTGGGTCCCTGTAGATCTTTGTCATCCTTACTGTCTGTTCTGGGCTCTGACCTAAATTAGTTGCATATAGAAACTATAATGGGTGTGTTCTTGAGATTTACATGGTATTGTTTTAAGATCAAAACAGCAAATTTTATTTATATTGGAATTTAAAGTTGAAAAAGAAAGATTTCACTTATTTTCTGTCACATAATCCTCAAAGTACAATGTGAGAAGACTTTATGCAATCTTATCTCAATAATTAAACATTGAAAATGGTATTCTAAAATCACACAGTTATTAGGGTTCAGGGCTCTGACCCAAATCCTCTTCTCCAGATTCCAGAAGGCATTGTCTTCACCTTTCTAAGAAATCATGATGGATGTGTGCCATTTCCAAATAACCAATAGCAAAATGGAATGTCCTATGTGCCTTTCACCTATTTTCCTAAACTCCAAGGATATAGAGTAAGTGGGAAAATATTAGTTTCTTAAAAGATAGTTCATTTACAAAAAAGAACCACACAAAAAATAAAACAAACAAAAAGTTGTTCATTTACATTACCAGATTCATGCTGGAGTGTGTGTGTGTGTGTGTGTGTGTGTGTGTGTGTGTGTGACTGAACATGCACGTGCATGCAAATATAAACACCGTCAGAGTATATATAGTTGACTTTGTAAATAATATCAATTAGAAGCACATTCATATGGGTACTAGGTTAACACTAATGACCATAAAGTAAACTCAAGATATTAGTGATAACCTTGAATTCCTCATGGTGAGTTAACAAGGAATTGTAATTTTTATCAGGTATAATTTTTTTTTTCTGGCATGAGTGAAAATGCAACATATATAGATAGTCTAAGGAATGTATATTCTTCTACTTGGAGGAGATGCTTTAGTTCCAATTCTTAACAACCATATCACACAGGTTTGTCTTGAGTTTGGACTGAGTTGATCTATCACTTTCAGCTACTCTTGGATATACCCCATTCTATTTGTTGTTCATAAACTAACACCAGTAATAATAGCTAACATTCATGGAGTGTTTTCTTTTCTTTTTAATCTTTATTTATTTTTTATTTTTTTATAAACATACAATGTATTTATATCCCCGGGGGTAAAGGTCTGTGAATCGTCAGGTTTACACACTTCACAGCACTCACCATAGCACATACCTTCCTCAGTGTCCATAACCCCACCGCCCTCTCCAGACCCCCTTCCCCCCAGCAATCCTCAGTTTGTTTTGTGATATTGAGTCACTTATGATGTGTCTCCCTCCTGATCCCATCTTGTTTCATTTATTCTTCTCCTAACCCCCTAATCCCCCACATTGCATCACCATTTCCTCATATCAGGGAGATCATATGATAGTTGTCTTTCTCTGATTAACTTATTTCACTAAGCATAATACCCTCTAGTTCCATCCACGTTGTCACAAATGGCAAGATTTCATTTCTTTTGGTGGCTATATAGTATTCCATTGTATATATATACCACATCTTCTTTATCCATTCATCTGTTGATGGACATCTGGGTTCGTTCCATAGTTTGGCTATTGTAGACATTGCTGCTATAAATATTTGGGTGCACGTGCCCCTTTGGATCACTATGTTTATATCTTTAGGGTAAATAGCCAGCAGTGCAATTGCTGGGTCATAGGGTAGTTCTATTTTCAACTTTTTGAGGAACGAACTTCCATGCTGTTTTCCAGAGTGCTTGCAACAGCTTGCATTCCCACCAACAGTGTAGGAGGGTTCTCCTTTCTCTGCATCCTCACCAGCACCTGTCATTTCCTGACTTGTTAATTTTAGCCATTCTGACTGGTGTGAGGTGGAATCTCATTGTGGTTTTGATTTGTATTTCCCTGATGCTGAGTGATGTGGAGCACTTTTTCATGTGTCTGTTTTAGGTAGCATAGACATTTTTACAACATTTTTTCTTCCAACATGGAGTGTTTTCTAACGGCTTGACACTCTGCTAAGGTCACTCCATGTGTTTCCTCATTGAATGCTCATAATCTTCAAAATGACTGCCGACATCACCAGTAATGGTAAACAAAACTTGTTGAATCACTTGCAAAGATTTAAGCAAATGGGTGCATGATTAAATCCAAAAGCAACTTCTCTGATATCTGCTATATAATGACCAAGGATTGCTCATGTGTTACTGCCTTTTGGAAGTATGGGTACATTTTGAGCTCATTATGTATGATGATTGTAAACCCTGTCCCTATAAAAGTATATACTTTATGGATATTAATGTGATACATATATCCACATGTTGCAATGGACAGTGACTTGATGTCTTATTCTTAAAAGCAACATGAGGGAATAATTGCAGATTGAAGGCACAGGCTATAAGACATGATTTAGGGTTATTTCTAATGGCAGGCCTAGAACATTTCCAGAATAAAAATGTTTTTCAAAATCTCTTAAATGGGCTGTGGAGCTCTGGACTTGTCCATAGTGACACAGGTTTCTAAAGAAATGCAAACATCACTAGCCCTTGGGAATATTCAAATTAAAATCACATTGAGATATCACCGTACACCAGTTAGAATGGCCAAAATTAACAAAACAGGAAACAACATGTGTTGGAGAGGATGTGGAGAAAGGGGAACCCTCTTCCACTGTTGGTGGGAATGCAAGTTGGTGCAGCCTCTTTGGAAAACAGTGTGGAGATTCCTCAAGAAATTAAAAATAGAATTCCCTATGACCCTGCCATTGCACTCCTGGGTATTCACCACAAAGGTACAGATGTCGTGAAAAGAAGAGCCATCTGTACACCAATGTTTATAGCAGCAATGGCCATGGTCGCCAAACTATGCAAAGAACCAAGATGCCCTTCAAAGGATGAATGGATAAGGAAGATGTGCTCCATATACACTATGGAGTATTATGCCTCCAACAGAAAGGGAAAAAAAAAACAGAAAGGATGAATACCCGACTTTTGTAGCAACATGGACTGGACTGGAAGAGATTATGCTCCGTGAAATAAGTCAAGCAGAGAGAGTCAATTATAATATGGTTTCACTTATGTGTGGAACATAACAAATATCATGGAGGACAATGGGTGTTAGAGAGGAGAAGGGAGTTAGGGTAAATTGGAAGGGGAGGTGAATCATGAGAGACTATGGACTCTGAAAAACAATCTGAGGAGTTTGAAGTGGCGGGGGGATGGGCAGTTGTAGTACCAGATGGCGAGTATCATAGAGGGCACGGATTGCATGGAGCACTGGGTGTGGTGAAAAAATAATGAATACTGTTTTTCTGAAAATAAATAAATGAATTTAATTAAAAAAAAGTCCTGTCTCCTAAAAAAAAAAAAATGCAAACATGTTTTTGTTTCCTCTGTCTTCTTCCACAGGTTATTATGAAACTTCTCAAGGGCAAAGTGTCTATTATTTTTAATTTTTTATTCATTTATAGCATAACAGTATCCATTGTTTTTGCATCACATCCAGTGCTCCATGCAATCCGTGCTCTCTCCAATACTCACCACCTAGTTCCCCCAACCTCCACCTCCCACCCCTTCAAAACCCTCAGATTGGTTTTAAGAGTCTGTAGTCTCTCATGGTTCACCTCCCCTTCCAATATCCCTCAAATCCATTCACCTGTCCATCTCCCCTTGTCCTCCATGCTATTTGTTTTGCTCCACAAATAAGTGAAACCATATGATAATTGACTCTCTCTGCTTGACTTATTTCACTCAGCATAATCTCTTCCAGTCCCGTCCATGTTGCTACAAAAGTTGGGTATTCATCTTTTCTGATGGAGGCATAATACTCTGTAGTGTATATGGACCACATCTTCCTTATCCATTCGTCCTTTGAAGGACATCTTGGTTCATTCCACAGTTTGGCAACCATGGTCATTGTTGCTATAAACATTGGGGTACAGATGTCCCTTCTTTTCACATCTGTAACTTTGGAGTAAATACCCAGTAGAGCAATGGCAGGGTCATAGGGAAGTTCTATTTTTAATTTCTTGAGGAATCTCCACACTGTTCTCCAAAGTGGCTGCACCAACAGTGCAACAGGGTTCCCCTTTCTCCACATCCCGTCCAATACATATTGTTTCCTGTCTTGCTAATTTTGGCCATTATAACTGGTTTGAGGTGGTATCTCAATGTGGTTTTAATTTTAATCTCCCTGAGGGCTAGTGATGATGAACATTTTTTCATGTGTCTGGTAGCCATTTGTATGTCTTGATAGGAGAAGTGTCTGTTCATATCTTTTGCCCATTTTTTGATATGATTGTCTGTTTTGTGTCTATTGACTTTGAGGAGCTCTTTATAAATGCTGGATATCAACCTTTTGTCTGTACTGTCATTTGCAAATATCTTCTCCCATTCCGTGGGTCACTTCTTAGTTTTTTTTGACTCTTTCCTTTGCTGTGCAGAAGCTTTTGATTTTGACGAAGTCCCAAAGGTTTATTTTCTCTTTTCCTTTCTTTGACTTTGGAGACATATCTTGAAAGAAGTTGCTGTGGCTGATATCGAAGAGATTACTGCCTATGATCTCCTCTAGGATTATGATGAATTTCAGTCTCATGTTGAGGTGTTTATCCATTTTGAGTTTATCTTTGTGTACGGTGTAAGAGAATGTTCAAGTTTCATTCTTCTACATATAGCTGTCCAGTTTTCCCAGCACCACTTATTGAGAGAATGTCTTTTTTTCACTGTATATTTTTTCCTGTTTTGTAGAAGACTAATTGACCATAGAGTTGATGGTCCATATCTGGGCTCTACTCTGTTCCACTGGTCTGTGTGTCTGTTTTTATGCCAGTACCATGCTGTCTTGGTGATCACAGCTTTGTAGTAAAGCTTGAAATCAGGTAACGTGATGCCCCCAGTTTTATTTTTGTTTTATAACATTTCCTTAGTGATTCGGGGTCTCTTCTGAATCCATACAAAATTATGGATTATTTGCTCCAGCTCTTTGAAAAATACCAGTGGAAAAATACCAGTGAAAAATACCAGTGGAATTTTGATCGGAATGGCATTAAAAGTATAGATTGTTCTAGGCAGTATAGACATGTTAACAATGTTTATTCTTCTGATCCAAGAGCATGGAATGGTCTTTTTGTGTCTTCTTCAATTCCTTTCATGAGTGTTCTGTACAGATCCTTCAGTTCTTTGGTTAGGTTTATTCCCAGGTATCTTATGGTTCTTGGTGCTATAGTAAATGGATTCGTTTCTCTTATTTCCCTTGCTGTATTTTCATTGTTAGTGCTTAAGAAAACCACTAATTTCTGTACATTGACTTTGTATCCTGCCATGTTACTGAATTGTTGTATGAGTTCTAGTAGTTTGGCAGTGGAGTCTTTGGGTTTTCCATATAAAGAATAATGTAATCTGCGAAGAGAGAGAGTTTGACTTCTTCATTACCAATTTGGATACATTTTATTTCTCTTTGTAGTCTGATTGCTGTTGCTAGGACATCTAATCCTATGTTGAACAAGAGTGGTGAGAGTGGGCATCCTTGTCGTGTTCCTGATCTCAACGGGAAGGCTGAAAACTTTTTCCCATTGAGGATTATATTTTCTGGGGTCTTTCATAGATAGATTTTATGAACTTCAGGAGTGTTCCCTCTATCCCTATACTTTGAAGCGTTTTAATGAGAAATGGATGCCGGGTTTTGTCAAATGCTTTTCTTGTTTAATTAAGAGGACCATGAGGTTCTTCTCTCCTCTATATTTATTTGTTTTATCACATTGGTTGTTATAGAAATCTTTAACCATCCTTGTAGCTCAGGGATGAATCCCACCTGCTCATGGTGAATAATCTTTTTAATGTGCTGTTGGATCCTGTTTGCTAGGATCTTGTTGAGAATCTTAGCATCCATATTCATCAGTGATATTGGTCTGAAATTCTCCTTTTGGTAAGGTGTTTGCCTGGTTTGAGGATCAGGATAATGCTGGCTTCATAGAAAGAGTCTGCAGGTTTTCCTTCTGCTTCAATTTTTGGAAACAGCTTCAAGAGACTAGTTGTTATTTCTTCTTTGAAAATGTATTCGAATTCCCCAGGGATCCGTCAGGTCCTGACTATTATTTTTTGGGAGATTTTTGATCATTGCTTCAATCTTGTTAATAGATATCGGTTTATTCAGGATGTCAATTTCATCCTGGTTCACTTTTGGGAGTTTATAGTTTTCCAAGAATGCATCCATTTCATCTAGATTTCTTAGCTTATTGGCATATAACTGTTGATAATAACTTCTTTTGATTGTTTCTACTTCCTTGATGTTAGTTGAGATTTCCTTCTTTTCATTAATAATTTTATTAATTTGGCCTTTCTCTCTTTTCTTTTAGATTAGTGTGGCCATTTGTTTATTGATCTTATTGATCCTTTCAAAAAAACAGCTTCTAGTTTCATCGAGACGTTTTACTGTATCTCTGGTTTCTACCTCACTGATTTCAGCACTAATCTTGATTATTTCCCTTCTTATGTGTGGACTTGGTTTGATTTGTTGTTGATTCTCTAGTTCTTTAAGGTGCAGAGACAGCTGCTGTGTTCTGGATTTTTCAGTTTTTTAGAGGGAGGCTTGGATGGCTATATATTTCCCCCTTAGTACAGCGTTTGCTGTATCCCATAGGTTTTGACTGAAGTAGCTTCATTCTCATTGGTTTCCGTGAATTGTTTCAGTTCTTCTTTGATCTCCTGGTTGATCCAAGCATTCTTAAGCAAGGTGGTCTTTATCTTCCAGGTGTTTGAGTTCCTTTGGAACATTTCCTTGTGACTGAGCTCCAGTTTCAAAGCATTGTGATCTGAGAATGTGCAGGGAATAATCTCAGTCTTTTGGTATCGGTTGAGTCCTGATTTGTGACCCAGTATGTTGTCTATTCTTGAGAAGGTTCCATGTGCACTTGAGAAGAATGAGTATTCTTTTGTTTGAAGGAGGAATGTTCTGTATATATCTATGAGGTCCATCTGGTCCAATGTGTCATTCAATGCTCTTGTTTCTTTATTGATTTTCTGCTTCGATGATCTGTCTATTTCTGAGAGAGGCATGTTAAGATCTCCTATGATTAGTGTATTCATATCAATATGACTCTTTATCTTTATTAACAGTTTTATTATGTAATTGGCTGCTCTTATATTGGGAGCATAGATATTTACTCTTGTTAGATCATCTTGGTGGATAATCCCTTTAAGGATTATGTAGTGCCCTTCTGTATATCTGACTAAAGTCTTTAGTTTAAAGTCTAATTTATCTGATATGAGAATCGCTACCCCAGACTTCTTTTGAGGGCCATTGGCATGCAAGATGCTTCTCCATACCTTCACTTTCCGTCTGGGTGTGTCTTTAGGCTCAAAATGGGTCTCTTGTAGACAACATATGGATGGGTCCTGTTGTTTAATCTAATCTGCAACCCAGTGCCTTTTTATGGGTGCATTTAGGCCATTCACATTGAGAGTGATTATTAATAGATACGTTTTTATTGACATCGAGTTACCTTTGAGGTCTTTCTTTCTGTAGAGTGTCTCTATATTTCTGCTCAATGCTATTCTTAGGATTTTTCCTCTTTTATAGAAAGCCCCTTAATATTTCCTGCAGTATCGGCTTGGTGGTTGCATAGTTTTTAAGCCTTGCTGGACTTGGAAACTCTTTATCTCTCCATTCATTTTGAATGTCAGTCTTTCTGGATAAAGTATTCTTGGCTGCATGTTCTTCTCATTTAGTGCCTGAATATATTGTGTCAGCCCTTTCTGGCTTGCCAGGTCTCTGTGGACAGGTCTGACATTATTCTGATGGGCTTCCCTCTGAAAGTAAGAAGCCTCTTTGTCCTAGTGGCTTTCAAGAGATTATATCTACAAATATGATTCCTCAATTTAACTATAAGGTGCCTTGATGGTTTTTTTGGAATCTATAATCTTGGTTGCAGATCATTCGGCCTCCAGTACATGAACACTTTTTCCATTCACGAGATTGGGGAAATTTTCATGAAGAACTTGTTTCACTATATTTTCTAGTTTCTTTCTTTCTCTTCCCCTTCAGGGATTCCAATAATTCTGATGTTGGAATGTTGCATGGCATCTTTTATTTCCCTGATTCTGTTTTTGTGGCTTCTAAGCTGTTTGTTACAGGCTTCCTCGTGATCCTTTCTCTCCATCTGTTTGTCCTGCAAATCATTAATTCTATCTTCTGTTTCAGTTACCATAGCTTTGAGAGAATTTAAATTAGATTTTAGCAGAGATCAAAGAGGTAGAAACCAGTGATACAGTAGAATGTATCAATGAAACTAGAAGCTGGTTTTTTGAAAGATTCAATAAGATCCATAAACCATTGTCCACACTAATCCAAAAGAAAATAGAGAAAGCCCAAATTAACAAATTATGAATGAAAAGGGAGAGATCACAACTAACATCAAGGAAGAAGAAACAATCATCAGAAATTATTATGAACAATTATATGCCAATAAGCTAAGAAACCTAGATGAAATGGATGCATTCCTGGAAAACTATAAACTCCCAAAATGGAAGCAGGAAGAAACTGACATCCTGAATAGACTGATATCTATTAACGAGATTGAAGCAGTGATCAAAAATCTCCCAAGAAACAAGAGCCCAGGACTTGACAGATTCCCTGGTAAACTTTCAAAGAAGAAATAACACCTAGTCTCTTGAAGCTGTTTCCAAAAATTGAAGCAGAAGGAAAACTTAAAGACTCTTTCTATGAAGCCAGCATTATCCGGATCCTCAAACCAGGCAAACACCCTACCAAAAAGGAGAATTACAGAGGAATATCACTGATGAATGGGGATTCTAAGATTCTCAGCAAGATCCTAGCAAACAGAATCCAATAGCACATTAAAAAGATTATCCACCATGACCAGGTGGGATTCATCCCTGGGCTACAAGGATGGTTTAACACTCGCAAATCAATCAATGGGATAGAACAAATCAATTAGAGAAGAGAGAAGAATCACAGTTGATGCAGAAAAAGTATTTGACAAGACCCAGTATCCATTACTGATTAAAATGCTTCAAAGTATAGGGATAGAGGGAACACTCCTGAAGTTCATAAAATCTATCTATGAAAGACCCCAGCAAATATCATCCTCAATGGGAAAAAGCTTGCAGCCTTCCCGTTGAGATCTGGAACACGGCAAGGATATCCATTCTCACCACTCATGTTCAACATAGTATTAGAATTGCTAGCAATAACAATCAAACAACAAAGAGAAATAAAATGTATCCAAATTGGCAATGAAGTAGTCAAACTCTGTCTCTTCACAGAAGACATGATTGTTTAGATGGAAAACGCAAGAAATCCACCCTGAAACTACCAGAACTCATACAGCATTTCAGTAACATGGCAGGATACAAAGTCGATGTACAGAAATCAGTGGCTTTCTTATACACTAACAATGAAAATACAGAAAGGGAAATTAGAGAATCGATTCCATTTACTATAGCACCAAGAACTGAAAGACCCTGGAGCCGCACCCAAGAATCAAACAGCACGCCTCCACTGGATGCAAACTGCAAGAGGTTTATTGGTTACACAGGCGCCTGCGGACGCATCAGCTTTTGTGGGCTGAGCGTGCCGGGCTAAGTTGGGGAGCAGATTATATAGGGCAAGGTTGGGGTGGCGGGAAGCGAGTTTACAGAAGCAGATGCTTGGTTACCGGGATCTGATTGGTTAACCTAAATCAAGCATTGTCAGGCACTGTAACGGTTTGTTCTGGCAGGAAGTGGTCCTATAGAAACAGATATGCATGGTTACAGGAGTCTAATTGATCAATTTGATTCAGGCATGATTGGGCATTGGGGTCAGGGCGTTCTGGCGGTTCCTTGGGGCAGCACTCTGGAAAGTCCCGGTACATTTCATTTCTCATTTGTCTTTCCTTTTGACAGACCAGGTGACCACAGACAATGTTTTGCCATCAGGCTATGGGGACAATAGGTTGCTAAAACACGCCTTTGGGGATGTTTTATTCCCCCCTTTATCTTTATCATGGATAGAATCCTATATCCATTCGCTTTGTTTATGAAGTAAGTCAGTTTGAAAGCCGGTCTGTTTAATTAGTTGATTTACAAACTGTACGAGTTTATTTAAGATACAAGGGCAGATTGAAAATTGGGCTATTGATAAGGTTACTTCTTTGTTGTAATCTCAAGGACATTTGCAAACCAAGGGAGGCTCCTGTCTTGCAGGATTGTGATCTCAGCAAGTCAACTATTTATCATTTTATGGCAGTCAGGGGTGCCTGAGGAATGCTACACATATGGAGAGGAACGGGTGAAGGGGGGGTGCAAGGCGCCAGCTTTTGCTTCGTCCTCAGCAGCCTCCTGCTCCTTTATTCCCCCCTGAACAACCTTGACCCTTAAATTTTCAAGGTGGTTGAAGGTGGAAGGTCTCATCTTCTATAACTTCTTCGTGCTGAATAGGGGTGTAGAGCTGTCCCTACCTACTGGGTTCAATATTGATCAGGGTAGGAATGTATAAGGGAGTTTTGAAAGGTGGAGGCAGCTGAATCCAGCGCTGACAGTAAAGAGGTGTCCTTGCCCGCGACAAGGATCGTCTGTCGTAGCAATGGAGTCTCGGGACCAAGTAGAGAAACATGGAACAAAGCAACATATTAAGGTTAATAAAGCGATAAGAATGAGAAGCCCGAAAAGGAGATTCGGTCTTAGTCCTCCTTTAAACCAGGAACTTAACCATTTACTGAGAGAGAGAGAAGGATCTTGTAGGGCCTTAATTTGGGTACTCATATCTTCTATTAGTCCTGTGACATTTTTGTGATAGTCTGGGATGGACACATAACATTCTGCCTTGATAATTGCACATGTGCTACCCTGGGCTGCTGTCAGGACATCTAAGGCCATCCTATTTTGTAGGACTGTCTTGCGTATCTGTGACACTTCGGTATTAAGCTGGGAGATGCTATTTAGAGAATCATTGAGTGCCTTTGTAGTATATTTATTAAGGACTTCTACATGCCACATGACATCCCCTAGTCCCGCAGATGGAACAAAAATGGATGCTAAGTGATCATACCATTTAAAAACAGATCGTGTTCATCTTTGTTTCAAGTTGGGGAGATTAGCAGGAGTTGTAATGGTTTTAGTAATGCGCCCATGAATCCAGGCAAATCCCCTTTTCTTCCAAATAGCTCCATGGGCATGTGGTACCAGGAAGGCATATTTGGAGTCAGTATAAATGTTAATTCTTAGGCTTTGGCAATTGCAAAGTGCTAGTGAGCACTATGGCACACCTAACTTTTCTTCTTCTTTCTATGAAAACTATTTTCATCAGAAAACCAACTGTCATTCGTAATTTTAACAGGGGCATCTTAAACCTGGCCATATAGAATAAGCTAGATTAATAATCTCTGAACATTTTTGCTCTATAGAGAAAGAAGTACAGTGGTCAGGTTCAGGCATACAGGTAACTAGGTTTAAAGTTTGACAAATTTTAAGTTTTATTTCTGGCATCTCTCTTAGTGTAGCCCAGTATTTAATAAGTCGGCCTCCATCATCCATTGGTGGCCTTTGGCTACTAAGACAAATCTGGACCTGATGTGACATTATTACAGTTAGGGACTGTCCCATAGTGAGCTTTGAGGCTCTTTTATGAGGGCTGTTTTAGGTTTTGCTAAAGCATCTGTTTGCAATTGCACCTCAACGGAGGTGGCCTCTAGATAAATATGACTAAGGGATGAAACCAATAAGAAGACTTTTGAGTGGTCCAACCTTAACAATATCCTGATTACAGAGGATCATTGTCAAGTGGGAGAAGAGTGCGGTATGCTGGCTTTTAGGCAATTTCATTATTCCAGTTGTTTAATCATGTGCCATGGGGTCTGATAATATCCCCACAAAATAATAAGATTGACTAAAGAAGCTATTGTACAACTTCTCTGAAGTTTACCTCAAATTGTTTAGCTTAGGTAAACAAACATTTAAAGACAATCAAATCTAGAATTTAACATCCATAAAGGTGTTTTACTAAAACAGAATTTTTCTCTCTAAAACAACCCTCATTTACAGAGATAGCCAAATCAGGACTAATTCACTTGTGAAACAAGTTTAGTTTTGACAAACTTGGCCTATTATTTACATAAGCTCAGCAAGAACAATGAGTGTGATCAATAGATCTTTTAGCATCTGCTTTGCTGGAACTTTTAATAAGGAATCTCTAGGTTGAACTTTTAGTAGCCTCTCCGGGCCAGAAGCCAAGCCCTGTACTGGCCATCAGGCATGCCCGCAATACCTGTCGATTTGGGCGAATTTCTCAGTGGGCGAATTCCTCTTCTGAGACCGCACCTACCAAGGAGTGACATTCTTTACTCACCTGGTGAGGCTGCTGGGAACTCTGTAAGCAAGGTATCAGGCCAACAGTCCCAAGGGGCTTTATGGCTCCAGGTTTTATAAAGTCAACCTTAGTTCCTTTAAACTGTCTGGTCATATCCGAGTCTTTTCAAATATGACACCCCAGTCAAAGCCTTGGTAAAATAACCCGTGTTTCCAATTCTTTCCTGTTACAAGGAGAACAGATTCTTATTGGACTTATTCAAATGACTGATTGCCAGGGAAGAATGCTTACTTACTGAGACCTTTTGGTTTCAGAGGGTTCAGATAGAGAGAAAAGCTTGAATGCTTTGAGCTTTTTTACAAATGAGCACTTTTACATCTCTATAAGTTACAGATAACTAGGAGGAAGTATCCCTAGTCTGGAAGAGCAAACATTAGAGAGAACCAGCAATGTTTAAAGTAAGACAAAACATTAAGAGATATAACATTATAATTTTTAGTTCATTTAGTCCCATGTTACCAAATCTGGTGAATGCGGCTTTAATCAGTTTTGGAAATTTTTACCCATTTAAGTTTTAGGATTTTCAAGTATATCAAATATCTGTATTTGTCCTGAAAGTCTTTTATAGGAATCTCCTTGAAAATAAAACTCATTTTACAAGAGAATTAAAACAATTATAAATGACAAAAACTCAGAATGGATACGGTTAAAGCTAAAGAGACACGGGAGTTTACAATTTAGCTGCAAGGAAATCAGGTTATTTTTGTGATACATAACATTTCCATAATTACAGTATCAAGCGATGATCTCTCAAAACATTAAAACTTTAGGAAGTGCGTAGAATCTCTAGAATAGTTATAGTATTTTCCCAAATGTAATCCAAGGTTTATCATCAGTTCAGTAGTATTTTATGAGCAACTTCATATATCAAGGAAAAGCCTAAGTTAAAGAGATTTTACAATTTAAATCTTGTCAACATTTGTTAAGATCTTAGAAAGTTTTGAAGCACATACCTAAATATAATTAGGGATGTTAAACACCTAATAAAACGAAACATAGAAACTGGTTTTTCTGGGCAGGCAAAGAGAAAATCACTTACATTCTCGTAACAGGAGATCAATTAATCTAAGAAAACTTTATCCTTTGAACAGAGAATTTCAGAAAGACCCTTCATAAACCTTTTATAACTTTTTTTGCATTCAGGTCTTGTCCTAAGCCATTTCTTTCCAAGTAACCATCTCATTTAGGATAAAATTACCTTCCTTTACCTTTAACAAAATGTATTCCCATTCCTTAAATCTTTCTTACTTATCATTTACTTTCCTACAGAGTTTTCCTTATTTCCATCAGTCTTAGTTACACTAGGCAGAATTTGATACTCTTAGAAACCCCTTAATCTCTAGTGAAGACTAAGTATTAACCAATTGTGAACTGTTACAACAGAATTCTTCAGGTGGCAAATTTATGAATCAGTTAAGTGGCAAACAAGTTTACCAACAAATTTAAATACTCTTAGTTTCTTTGCAGTAAGAAGTCAAAAGCACAAACCTATAACCAGTAATTAACAACTTAGCATTTTATCCTGTTTGGTTAAGACCTAGATGTTCATAATTTAATTCCATTTGTCATCCAAGCAAAACTTTAAAACTTTCAGGTTACCAAAGACTTTGAAAGCTACTTCAGCGATTACCCATTAGAACTTTGAGACAGACAATTAACCATCAGTTTAGTTATTTCTTTGCTAACAAATTTTAATAAATAACATGAGCTTATTTGACCTTCAGTAAACTTCGAAGTTTCACATTTACTGCTGATAACTTAAAAGACAGGTCTTATTTTAATTAAACCAGCAAACTTAACTTAGTTCCAAAACTGACTTACGTTCCATCTGGACCCACTCCACTTTGAATGTTTACCTGAGACATGGTTGGGAAGATCTGGAGTGAGGGGGTGTTAGGTCCAGGGGGTGCTCTTCTTGCTCCTTGACAGTGAGGAGAGAAGGAGCTGTGGTGCATGATCTAGAGGCTAGTCATGCAGGCTGCACACACGTTGGTATAGAAACACGTAAGGGGGAAACAGAAGAAACAAAGTGCTGCCAGGAGGCAGAGAAAGGATTCCCAGTTTTGAAGCTCCTAAGCCCCAACAGAGGAACAGATGCCATGCTTTCCCATTAGCCAGGGGGGAGGGGTTAGGCAGTCTAAGTCAGGCCAGAGAACACAGGGAAACCTCCCCGAAACAAAGAGTTTCGGCAGCTGCTTGGGAATATTCCCTATAGTCTCTGTCCCGAGTCAGACCAACCCCAGTTGGCTCTAGTTATAGCCATCAACACAGGAAGTGAGTAAGGGAGAAGCTCCCACATCTATTAGGAGAAACAGAGAGAAATAAAGCCAGAGTCCCCTTTTCTAGGGATGGCCCAGCAACCTGGGTTTACTAGAAGAAGGCTTGTTTACATAATTATTATCCAATATGTCAGGAGGAAATTTACTAGCTGACTCATTGAATCTGGTTTTAGCTCTTAATACCTATCTTTTATATTCCCTTCCGATATGTATGATGTTGCAGACAAGGGGAGGGGGACCTTTCAGGTGCTGTCCTGCTCGCGTCCCTCGCGGGAACTTAGGAGCGTCTTAGCTAAGGTCTATCCGTATAAACCCCAGACCAGGCTACTCCATGGAGTAGATGACCGTTATGCCATATGACGCTCCGCGAGACTCAGGGTGCAGCCCACTCAGACTCCGTAGCCAAAGGCGGTGGAGCCACACAAACATTCATACAGTCAGGCATTCCTCAGATTCAAATGGATCAGACATTTTTCCCTAAACAGAATGTTACCTTCATAACTGATGCAAAGAACATATAGACACTTAGGACGTCAACAGGACAGCCTGACAAAAATAGAAATTGCTGTGCGGGTTCGGTTCAGAAACCGAGACTACGGGTTACGGTCAGGAGGAACGCGAGATCCTCTCTGACCGACAGGTGGCCCAAGATAATAGACCTCTTCGGAAACCCCAAGGCGTCCCCTGGAGTAAACTGAAACCCCCGAGGCGTCCCTCGGTTGCAGCAGGGGAGAAGTCTGAGTTCGTCAACTCCTTCTCAGCCTGCCCAAAAATACGGAGCAACAACGTTGTTGTACAGAACAGAAAAACAGACAAACAGAGAGACAGAGACACAGATGACAGAGACACGGATACTGGCCAGCTTACCTCCCGGTGGGGACCGGCTAGAGTCTTGGGTGGGACTTCAAGAGATCTCGGTGGGACCTCCAAATGAAAGACCCTGGAGCCGCACCCAAGAATCAAACAGCACGCCTCCACTGGATGCAAACTGCAAGAGGTTTATTGGTTACACAGGCGCCTGCGGACGCATCAGCTTTTGTGGGCTGAGCGTGCCGGGCTAAGTTGGGGAGCAGATTATATAGGGCAAGGTTGGGGTGGCGGGAAGCGAGTTTACAGAAGCAGATGCTTGGTTACCGGGATCTGATTGGTTAACCTAAATCAAGCATTGTCAGGCACTGTAACGGTTTGTTCTGGCAGGAAGTGGTCCTATAGAAACAGATATGCATGGTTACAGGAGTCTAATTGATCAATTTGATTCAGGCATGATTGGGCATTGGGGTCAGGGCGTTCTGGCGGTTCCTTGGGGCAGCACTCTGGAAAGTCCCGGTACATTTCATTTCTCATTTGTCTTTCCTTTTGACAGACCAGGTGACCACAGACAATGTTTTGCCATCAGGCTATGGGGACAATAGGTTGCTAAAACACGCCTTTACCAAGGAGGAAGGGGATCTTTCAGAACCATAAGATACCTGGGAATAAACCTAACCAAAGAGGTAAAGGGACTGTTCTCGAGGAACTACAGAGCACTCATAAAAGAAATTGAAGAAGACACAAAAAGTTGGAAGACCATTACATGCTCTCGGATCAGAAGAATAAACATTGTTAAGATGTCTATACTGCCTAAAGCAATCTATACTTTTAATGCCATTCTGATCCAAATTCCACTGGTATTTTTCAAAGAGCTGGAGCAAATAATCCAAAAATTTGTGTGGAATCAGTAGAGACCCTGAATCACTAAGGAAATGTTGAAAAACAAAAATAAAACTGGGGGCATCACGTTACCTGATTTCAAGCTTTACTACAAAGCTGTGATCACCAAGACAGCATGGTACTGGAATAAAAACAGACTCACAGACCATTGGAATAGAGTTGAGAGCCCAGATATGGACCCTCAACTCTATGGTCAATTAGTCTTCGACAAAACAGGAAAAAATATACAGTGGAAAAAAGACATTCTCTTCAATAAATGGTGCTGGGAAAACCGGACAACTATATGTAGAAGAATGAAACTCGACTACTCTCTTACACTGTACACAAAGATAAACTCAAAATGGATAAAAGACTTCAACATGAGACTGAAATCCATCAGAATCCTAGAGGAGGACATAGGCAGTAACCTCTTTGATATCAGCCACAGCAACTTCTTTCAAGATATGTCTTCGAGGCAAGGAAACAAAAGCGATGATGAATATTTGGAACTTTATCAAGATTAAAAGCTTCTGCACAGCAAAGGAAACAGTCAAGAAAACAAAGAGGCGACACACAGAATGGGAGAAGATATTTGCAAATGATAGTACAGACAAAAGGTTGATATCCAGCATTTATAAAGAGCTCCTCAAAGTCAACAGACACAAAACAATCATATCAAAAATGGGCAGAAGATATGAATAGAAACTTCTTCGATGAAGACATACAAATGGCTATCAGAAACATGAAAAAATGTTCATCATCAATAGCCATACCACCTCACACCAGTTAGAATGGCAAAATTTAGCAAGACAGGAAACAACATGTGTTGGAGAGGATGTGGAGAGAGGGGAACCCTGTTACACTGTTGGTGGGAATGCAAGTTGGTGCAGGCACTTTGGAGAACAGTGTGGAGATTCCTCAAGAAATTAAAAATAGAACTTCCCTATGACCCTGTCATTGCTCTACTGGGTATTTAGCCCAAAGATACAGATGTTGTGAAAAGAAGGGCCATCTGTACCCTAATGTTTATAGCAGCAATGACCATGGTCGCCAAACTGTGGAATGAACCAAGATGTCCTTCAAAGGACAAATGGATAAGGAAGATGTCGTCCATATACACTACAGGGTATTATGCCTCCATCAGAAAGGATGAATACCCAACTTTTGTAGCAACATGGACGGGACTGGAAGAGATTATGCTGAGTGAAATAAGTCAAGCAGAGAGAGTCAATTATCATATGGTTTCACTTATTTGTGGAGCAAAACAAATAGCATGGAGGACAAGGGTGATGGGGAAGAGAATGGATTTGAGGGAAATTGGAAGGGGAGGTGAACCATGAGAGACTATTTACTCTGAAAAACAAAATGAGGTTTTGAAGGGGTGGGAGGTTGGGGGAACCAGGTGGTGGGTATTGGAGAGGGCACGGATTGCATGGAGCACTGGGTTTGATGCAAAAACAATGAATACTGTTACGCTGAAAATAAATTTTAAAAATCAAGAAAAAAAGAAATAAATAAACAGATTATCTACCATATATCTTTATCTTTATAATTATTTGTAATATAAAAGCATTTTAATAAATTTTGCCTTGAAATATAAGTATAATATTTTGAAATCCTGCTTTTAAGAAAAAATACAAGAAGCACAACAATTACTCAATGAGTAAAAATAAATAATTTAGACTCGTATAGCTTCTAATTTTTGTAGAAATATATAAGGCAGAAGAGAAAGTAGTATTAAAAAGGTAAGAAAGAAATATAGTAAAAGACATAGACTGGCTTTGCCAATCAAGTTCAGTATTGAATCCACTAATCAAATTCACATTGCAAACAATTTGCAAGCATTAGGACATACCTAAGGACAGAGGCATTAGTGATGGACATAGGTAATTATTACCCAGTCATTCTGGTAGGGAACTGGGGAGGTTGCACAGAGTGAGAGGTATTGAATTAAGATCCCTGAAGGAAGTTCAGGCAAAGAGCAGAGAAGCACGTGACTTCTTATGCAGAAGTAATAGCCTGTTTAAATGTGCATAATTTGGAGAGAACATGACACCTGGAGATTCTGCAAACTGCCTGGCACTGGTGGAGCTTAAGCAGATGGTGGAATTTGTGGGTAGACTCACTAAAACATGTCATACAAGTCCTTTATGTCACATAGGAGAATCTGTAATTTACCCCATAAATTTTGGGAAGCCACTGATAAAGGATGAACCCCTGACCAGGAAAACGGGTTTCTGCACACAGACAAATCACACTGGTAGAATTGTGCATAAATCATAATAAAGGAAAAAGGTCAGAGTTGGAACATTTGTATGCAATTATTGATAGAGATTATGGAAAGAAATGTGGAATGGATAAAAACAACCATGGTATTTAGGAGGTTAAAGGACATGGTTTATGGTTACCAGATGGGTAAAAGTGAGGATTGTTAGGAAGTGCTTATTTTTGCTTTATTCACTGGCTCAAAAACCTGGAAGTCATGGATATTTGGATGTTTGTTACTGATGAAAACTAAAAAGAGTTGTGATCTCAGAAAAAATTCTGTATTTTCTTCCCAAGCACATTATAATTGTATTAGACCTTTTTCTATATCTAAAGGAAAGAGGGCTTTTCCATTCCAATTAATATGAAATGAAGCAAGATGAGGGAATTAGGTGAAAGCTCATATTCACATAGAGAATTGGTTGTGATTTAGACCTCTTAAAAATGGTATAGTTGTTCTTTTCTCTCTTTTCTGAGAATTCATTTGTTTTGTTATGTGAAACTGATATTATCAGGAGATAAGAGGAGAGGACATGGAGACACAGGGAGTCCCATTGTTTCCTCAGACCCTGCTGCCTCCAGGGATATTTGAACTTGGAAGTTCTGTGTCTAGTAAGTGAAACATGGAAGCCTATTCTGAATAGGACATTTCCTCAGTACCTTCTTCATTGAGCCCACAACCTCCCTGTTCCTTAGACTGTAGATAAGAGGGTTCAGCATGGGAGTGAGAATGGTGTCAAACATAAAGAGACCCTGGTTCAGTATGGGGGTGTGAGAGGATCCAGGCCTCATGTATATCAGCATGGCTGGGCCGTAGTAAAAGATGACCACAGTCAGATGGGAGGAACAGGTAGCCAGGGCCTTACTCTTTCCCTCACGGGAGTTTATTTGCAGGACCTGCAGGAAGATTAGGGTGTAGGAGGTCAGGATGAAACTTACTGGGAGAAGAACCACAACAATGCTGGTCACTAGTACTCCTTTCTCATAGGCTGAGATGTCCTCACAACATAACTTCAAGATGGCCTTGACCTCACAGAAAAAATGGTGGAGTTCCCGGGGGCCACAGAGGGGAAAGTGCATGGCATATGCTGTGTGGGCCAAAGATGCAAGAATCCCTCCCATCCAGGATCCAATGGCCATTTTCTGGGACACCTGGTGGCTGATAATAATTGGGTACTTAAGAGGATTGCAGATAGCCACATAGCGGTCATAAGACATGAGGGTCAAGAGTAGACACTCAGCAATCCCCAGAGTCAAAGTGAAGAATATCTGGGTTCCACAGCCAATCAGGGAAATCTTCCTTTTTCCTGAGAAAAAGTTAACAAGCATTTTTGGCACTATGCTAGAGATGAAAGCCAGGTCAATGAGAGAGAGCTGGCTAAGCAGGAAATACATGGAGGTGTGGAGGTGGGGATCTGCCCAGATGAGGAGGATCAAAGTGATGTTTCCTGTGATAGCCATGGTATAGATGAGGAAGACAACAGAGACAAGGAGTCCTGGATGTCTCATCCCAGGAAAAAGGCCCAGGAGAATGAAGTCTGTGCTCAATGTCTCATTTCCTGTCTCCATGCTTTCTCCTTAGCAACTTCACCTGAAAGACAGTGGATGCTTTCATAATACATGAATATAAAGCAGGCCCATAGAAGACAGTAATTGACTGCATAATATAAACTATTTCTCAGGGGAGCTGAAAACAGAATTTTCTTACTTCATAAAGATACTTAAGTCGCAGGACAGTAATTAACCAGAACATGAAATGGCACATTTTTTTCCCATCAATGCTTCAACACATTCTATATTTTCTTGTTCTACCTCAACTTTAGTTCTCCTCTTTCAATAAGCTAAATAATTCTTAAATTTATACAGCTGTTTCTGTTTTTGTTTTTGTTTTTTCATAATAATGGTTGTAGTCAAAATGCTTTTGTCATAGTGTAAGAATGCTCTAATAAAATATTTTTGTGATTCAGGTGTAACATATACTAAATATGTCACATGAACTAAACTATATTTTTGGAAACCCCAATATTATGTATTTAATTTGTTGACGTTCCATCAGAATGTGGACTATTAAGTGTTCCAATACACACTCATGCCTCAATAACATTTATCTGTTCAGTAGAATGGGTTTTGTTAGTCTTCCTTTGTTATCTGTATTCAGAGACTCGAAGAGCAGCAAGCTTAAATTCAATGCGTTTAAGAAGGGGTAGAAAGGACACATTTTTTTCCTCTTCAATTGAATTATATTTGGTAGGTGATGTTACATTAGCTTAAGAGGTGCAACATACTTATTGGACAACTTAATAGGTTATGCTAACTCATCACAAGTGTAGCTATTATCTGTCATCATATGAATCTATTTTGATACCACTGACTATATCCCCTATTCTGTACCTGGAACGCTGTACCTCCCATTCTCCATCACCCATATTTGCCCATCTCTGCCACCCTTTCCCAGTTCCAGGCATAACCAGCTTGTTGTACATATCTATGGATCCATTTCTATTGTATTTTTGTTTGTTTCTTTCTTCATTTTTTTTTATTTTTTAGATTCCACATATCAATGATAGCATATGACATATATCTTTCTTTGCCTGACTTATTTTACTTAGGATATTATATTCTAGGTTTGTCCATATCATAAATAGCAATAAGAGAAGGAAGTTAAGTAAAAGTCATTCAGATTGGTATGAAAAAAGTAGAATTGTCACTATTTATAGATGACATAATAATAAACAAACACCCACTATACTAAAGACTCCACCAGAAAACTATTACAAATAATAAATGCAGTCAGTAAAGTTGCAGAATGCAAAATTTATAAATATAAATCTTGCATCTCTCTGCACTAATGGCAAAATGGTTGGAAATTAAAATTAAACCAATTTCATTTAGAATTTCACCAAAAAGAAAATACCTAGGAGTAAATTTAGCCAAGGAGTTGAAAGAACTATATGCTAAAAACAAGAGAACATTGTTGAAAAAATTGAAAAAGTCACAAAAAAATGGACAGATATTCCGTGCTCATGGACAGGAAAAATTAATATTGTTAAAATGCTTATATTACACAAAGCAATTTACAACTTCAATGTAAGCCCTCTCAAAATGCAGTATCATTTTCAGAAAACTAGAATAAATAATGCTACAATTCGTAAGGAATCATAAAAGACCCCAAATAGTCAAAGCAGTCCTGAGAAATGAGAAAGTTGAAGATATCATAATCCCACGTTTCAAAATATATTACAAAGATATAACCATCAGAACAATGTGGTCCTAGCACAGAAATGGACACTTAGATTAATGAAAAAGGATGGAGAGACCAGAAAAATATGCACACATATGAGGTCAAATAATCTATGAGAAAGGAGGTAGGGATGTGCAACATGGAAGAGACAGTCTATTGAATAAATATTTCTAGAAAACCTGGACATCCAAATGCAATATAATGAAATTGAAGCACTTAAACTATACATGAAAGTAAACTAAAAATGAATTAAAGACTTAAATTAGTGACCCCAAACCATAAAACACCTACAAGAAGGCATAGGTAATAATTTCATTGACATTGGCCTTAGCAACATTATTGTAGATGTGTCTCCTCAGGAAAAGAAACAAAAGCAAAAATAAACTTCTGTGATTACATCAGAATAAATATATTTTGCACAGGGAAGAAAACTATTAATGAAACAAAAAAATGTAGCCTAGTGGATATGAAAAATGTTTCCATATTATATGTCTGATAGGAGGTCAATTCTTAAAATGTATAAAGAACTTATACAACTCAATATCAAAATATATAAATAAATAATCAAGAATGCCCAAATCTCCACATATAATAGTGAAACTTGGAAATCTCAGAACACTATATCATACTTGAAGGCTCTATCTAACAAGATCTAACAATTGTAAATATTTATGCCCCAAATATGGGAGTAGCCAATTATATATACAAATTACTAACAAAATTAAAGAAACCCATTAATAACAACAGAATAACATTAGGGGATTTAACACCCCACTCACAACAATGGACAGATCATCTAAGCAGAAGATCAACAAGGAAAGAAGGACTTTGAATGACGCACTGGACCTGATCAACATCACAGATATATTCAGAACCCTCAATCCTAGAACAACAAATACTCATTCTTCTCAAGTCCACATGGAACATTCTCCAGTATAGGTTACATCCTGGGTCACAAAGCAGGTCTCAAATAGTACAAAATATTGGGATCATTCCGTGCATATTTTCAGACCCAAATACTTTGAAACTAGAAATCAATCACATGAGACAATTTGGAAAGAAGGGAAATACATGGAGGCTAAATAGCATCCTACTAAATAATTAATGGGACAACCACAAAATTAACTTTGAAAGAATTAACAAGATTGATAAACACCTGGCCAGACTTATCAAAAAAAAAAAAGAGAGAGAGAGAAAGAGAGAGAGAGAAATGACCCAAATTAATAAAATCATTAATGAAAGAGGAGAGATCACACACAATACCAAAAATACAAACAATTATAAGAACTTATTATGAGCAGACATAAGCAAGCAAGTTGGGTAATCTGGAAGAAAAAGATGCATGCCTACAGATGTATAAACAAACCACCAAAACTGAAACAGGAAGAAATAAAAAACCTGAGCAGACCCATAACCACCAATAAAATTGAAACAGTAATCAAAAATCCCCCAACAAATACAGTCCAGGACCAGATGGCTCCACAGGGGCATTCTACCAAACATTTAAAGAATTGGTATCTATTCCTCTGAAACTGTTCCATAAAATAGAAATGGAACAAAAGCTTCCAGATTCATTCTATAAGGTTAACATTACCTTGATCCCAAAACCAGATAAAGACCTCATCCTAAAGGAGAATTACAGAACAATATTCCTGATGAACATCGGTGCAAAAATTCTCACCAAAATACTAGCCAGTAGGATCCAAAAGTAAATGAGAAGGATTATTCACCATGACCAAAGTGGGATTTATTCCTGGGTAGAAATGGTGATTCAACACAACATATCAATCAATGTGATATACAACATTACTTTAATTTTTTTTCAGTGTTCAAAGATTCATTGTTTATGTACCACACCCAGTTTTCCATGGAATACGTGCCCTCCTTAATATCCACCAGCAGGCACACTACATCATTAAAAGGAAGGACAAGAACCATATGATCCTCTTAATTGTGCAGAAAAAAAAAATTGACAATGTACAACATCTTTTCTTTTTTTCTCTTTATTTTAAGATTTTATTTATTTATTTGACAGAGAGAGAGAGAGAGAGAACAAGATGGGGAGTAGCAGGCAGAAGAGGGAGAAGCAGGCTCCCCAGAAAGCAGGGGGAGTCTGATGTGAAATTTAATCCCAGGTTCCCAGAATCATGACCTGAGCCAAAGGATGTCACATAACTGACTGAGACAACCAGGTGCCCTACAACATCCTTTCTTGATTAAAACTCTTCACAGTATAAGGATAGAGGGAACATACCTCAATATCATAAAAGCCATCTATGAAAAATCCACAGTGAATATCATTCTCCATAGAGAAAAACTGAAAGCTTTTACCCTGAGGTCAGGAACATGACAAGGATGTCTACTCTCACCACTGTTGTTC
This sequence comes from Mustela erminea, assembly GCF_009829155.1. NCBI lineage: Eukaryota > Metazoa > Chordata > Mammalia > Carnivora > Mustelidae > Mustela > Mustela erminea. Next base: position 2,718,105 of record NC_045616.1, read on the forward strand.
TACATAGTATTAGAAGTCGTGTCGTGCAAAAACAATGAATTCTGTTACACTGAAAAGAAAAAAAAAGTCTTAGCTTCAGCAATCACACAACAAAAAGGAATAAAAAACATCTGAATAAAAATACATTTGATCTTAGCCAAAAGGCCGAGAAGCGATAACATCTGAATAAAAATAAATACATACATACGTACATATATACATACATAAATAAATAAAATAAATAAAAGTCAAATTCTCACTCTTTGAAAAAAAAATGATACTGTTTGTGGAAAACCCCAAAGACTTCAACCCAATATTGCTAGAACACTACAGGAATTCAACAACGTGACAAGATATAAAATCAATGCACAGAAATCAGTTGCATTTCTATACATTAACAATGAGACAGACAAAAATTCAAGAGTTGATCCCATTTATAATTGCTCCAAAATCCATAAGATACCTAGGAATATACCTAACCAAAGAGGTAAAGGATCTGTACTCAGAAAACTATAGAACACTCATGAAGTAAACTGAGGAAGACACAAAGAAATGGGAGGGGAGTTCCTCGTTCATGTATTATAAGAACAAACATTGTTGAAATGTCTCTGATACCTATAGCAATAGATATAGTCAATGTAATCCCTATCAAAATATCATTAACTCTTTTCACAGAGATGAAATAAGTGATCTAAAATTTCTATAGAATGAGAAAAGACCCTGAATCTCCAGAGAAATGGTGAAAAAGAAAACCGAACCTGGGGACATCGCAATGTCTGACTTCAAACTGTACTACAAAGCTGTGGTCATCAAGACAGCATGGTACTGGCACAAAAACAGACATATAGATCAGTGGAACAGAATAGAGACAATAGGGTCCATTTCTATGGTCAACTAATGTTTGAGAAAGCAGGAAGGAATATCCAATGGAAAAAAGAAAATATCTTCAAAAAATGTTGATGGAAAAATTGGACAGCCACATGTAGAAAAATGAAACTGAGAAGTTGTCTACACCACACACAAAAATAAACTCAAAATGGATGAAAGACCTCAATGTGAGACAGGAACCCATCAAAATCCTAGAGTAGAACACAGGCAACAACCTCTGTGACCTCAGCTGTGTAATTTCTTGCTAAATACATATCCAAAGGCAAGGGAAACAAAGGCAAAAATGAACTATTGGGACTTAATCAAGATGACAAGCTTTTGTACAGCAAAAGAAACAGTCAACAAAACCAAAGACAAATAAAGCAATGACTGAAGATATATGAAAATATCTCATCAGATAAAGGGCTAGGATCCAAAATCTACAGGGGCCTTATCAAACTTCACATTTAAAGAACAAATAATCCAATTAAGAAATAGGCAGAAGACACAAACAGACATTTCTACAAATAACACATACAAATGACAGACACATGAAAAAATACTCAACATTACTGTGCATCAGATAACTACAAATCAAAACCACAATGAGATACCACCTCACCGTTGTCATAATGGGAAAAATATAACTAGTTCAGGAAACAACAGATATTGGAGAGTATGTGGAGAAGGGGGAACCCTCTTACACTGCTTGTGTGAATGAAATTGGTTTGTCCACTCTGGAAAATAGTATGGAGGTCCCTCAAAAAGTTGAAAATAGAACTACACTATGATCTAGCAATTTCACTACTATTTACCCCAAAGATACAAATGTAGTGAACTGAAGGGGCACCTGCACCCCAATGTTTATAGTGAAAATGTATACAGTAGCCAACTATGGAAAGAGACCAGATGTCCATCAACAGATGAATGAATAAAGAAGATGTGGTGTATATATGCTGGAATGGGATATATATAATGGAATACTACTCAGCCATCAAAAATGAAATTTTGCCATTTGGAACAACATGGATGAAATTAGAGGATATTATTCTAAGTAAAATAAGCCAATCAGAGAAAAGTAATCATTATATGATCTCACTCATATGTGGAATTTAAGAAGCAAAATGGAGAATCATATGGGAAGGGAGGGTAAAATAAAACAAGATGAAATCAGAGAGGGAGATAAACCATAAGAGACTCCTAATCATAGGAAACAAACTGAGGGTTGATGGAGGGGAACTATTGGGGGTGGGGTAACTGGATAATGGACGTTAAGGAGGGCATGAGATATAGTGAGCATTGGGCATTGTATAATACTGATGAATCACTGAATCTACCTCAGAAAATAATAGCACATCTTATGTTAATTAATTGAATTTAAATAAAAACAAAGAATGTTTAGTAGAATTTGCCTGGTTAGAAAACTTGAATAGATATTTTCCAAAGAAAATGTATATATGGCCAACAGATATATGAAAAGATGCTTATCATCCCTTATCATCAGGGAAAATTAAATCAAAACCAAAGTGACTTATCACCTTACAACTTCAGAATGTCTAACACAAAAAAGTCAAGAAATAACAAGTGTGGGCAAGGTAGTGAAGGAAAAGGAATCCTCACACATTATTGACAAGCATGTAACTTGGTGTACCCACTGTGGAAGACAATATAAAGGTACCTCAAAAAGTGTAATTAGAAATACAATACAACCCACTAGTCTCACTATTTAACATTACTAGAAAATGAAAACACTGAATTGAAAATATATGTGCACCCTTATTTTTATTGCAGTATATTTACTTAAAATAACCAGGATATGGGAGCAATCTAAGTGTCCACCAGTAGATATAAGGATAAAGAAGATTTGGTTACTCAGCCATCAAAAGAACACCTTGAAAATTTGATTTACATCCTTGCTGTATTTTAAAGTCAGCTTAGATTAAATTTTATTTACTTACGAAGAGAGAAATATAAAGAAATTGCTTCAAGGATTTTGTGGCTTCTACCCAATTAACCTTTGCATCTATGCCAGCTTAATCCTCCAGAAAAAGGGATATGAGCATCTGAAAGAAGTATTTTCCATCAGTTTTTGGAGTATTTTATGCAGAAAAAAATTTTAACAAGCTTTGGTGAAAATCAGTAATTTCTGTCCTGTAATTGGTAGAGTCCCTCATCCATTGGGGGTCTTTCTACTTCCTTTCTCTACTCTTTGTACTTGGATCTTTGAACCACCTTAAGCTTTAATTCATGACTTTCATTTATTACTGTTCAGTGGAGCCACTTGGATTGCTTGCTAAAATACATATTCCAGATCCTATACCCAGAAAATTCAATGTTTAGGCTTAGGATGAGCTACTGAAATCTGCATTTCCAAGAAGAGCACAAATTATTCTGATGTTGGTGAAATGGACCACACTATGAGAAGGCTAGTCCTGGCCAAGTTATGGGGCACTTAGTCAGGAATAACATCTGGACACTATGTTACATTCTTTTCTTAGCAACACAGAAATATGCATTAATTGTCTTCCATACCTGTCTTAGTCATAACTAACCAAACTGACTGACACCTTTGGACAACTTTGCATAACCATAGAGCTTTCAACGTGTGACCCCAGACAGTAGTGAAATGATCACTATCATTTTGTGTCATGTCAAATTGATTACTGAGTCTATAAATCTAATAAAATATCTTATACATCCTGATGTAGACACTTTAATAGATGTCAGGTGATTAAAATGCACTGCATTTTCTTTTTAAAATTAAACATTTATTATTTTTGATAGTGTTTTATTCTTAGAGTTAAATTTAGCCATCAAATTGAATACCAACTTGATTCCTTTGCATGAAAACTTAAGAAATGATCAACTCCAAAACAATTTATTTTTTCAGGGAGCCATATTAATAAACTAAGTTATACCAGTTACTTTATGTAATTCATTAGTTTTTTTCACAATTGCAAACTTTCCACTCAGTAGCAAAACTGGTACATGCTATGAATTTACTACTCCTTCTTATAAATATACCACAATATGTGTGCATGTGTGTGTGACTTGAAGACCACAGAAGTAGCCAATGATGTATTGAGGAGAGAAATTGTTAGCCTGTTTCCCCATACCCATGGATAACAATTAAAAGAAACCAAGTTAGCAAGTTTAGGAATAAATCTGCCAATCATATCAACATTTATTAACCGAATATGTATGAACAGGCAGGCTCACACACAAAACAAAACAAAACAAAACAAACAAAAATGTATGTGTATATATATATATATGTATATATATACATATATATATATGTGTACATACATATATATATATATATATATATAGGACCTGATCTTGAGCTCAATGAAGTCATTGAAGCTCTCACTACATCTCACTACATCTCCTAGAAGCTCTCACTACATATTACACAAAAGACTTACTTTAGGAAAAAAAAAAAATCAGAGGCAGGCTCTGTCATCCAGAAAGCCAGCATTGGGAAAAAAGAATCCAAAGCTTAAGGCTGTATATGGCCTGGCTGAGCAGTTTTGTTTAGACTTTCATATCTAAAGGCAAAGGATGCATATCATCCTGCCTCCTGACTGAGTGGAGAATGCAAACGTCAAAATATTTTTTAAGCTAATCCACGTATTTTGATCGCACTTAAATATACTTGTAAGATTCAATTTCTACTATTCACCATATTAAACAACAAGACAACATTTTTACCAATAAAATCAAATCTGATTTTCTTATTTGGTCATTCTTTAAATAGTGACTACCCATTGTTCCTTAACCAAAACACTTAAGAACGACTGATCGAGAGCCCAAGATCCCCTCTTGTGAAAGATTCTACAGTTTTAAGATAATTCAGTTCCAAACCTAATTAATTAAATACTTTCACATTTCAGCTGGTAACCTTTTTTTAAAAAATTTTGTTCTAAGTTTACCACTATTTTGGTATTCTGATACCACATTTCTTTTTAAAGACTATTTTAACTTAAATTCAAATAGCCAAAATATAGTTCATCCTTAGTTTCAGATGTAGTGTTCAGTAATTTAGCGGTGGTATATAACACCTAGGGCTGATCACATCACACACCCTCCTTAATGTCGATACCCCACCATCATCCCCTCTAGCAACCCTCAGTTTATTGACTATAGTTAAGGGTCTCTCTGATGACTTCTTATTTAGTTTTCTCTCCCTTACCCTATGATCCTATCCAGTGTTTTTATATTCCACATATGAAAACATATAATAATAATAATAATTGAAATATGATGTCAGACAGGTGTATGAGATACCACCTTACACCAGTCTGATATCACATGTCAGTGTTGTATTTTTTAATCGTCATATGAGTTGGTTGATGTTGTAAATGAAATTTAACATGCTGTACATTAATTCTGATCCTTGAAGTGCAGATTTTTCAGCAGAATCTCTCTCTTCTTTTTTAGATTCCAAACCGGATGGAGTGACCAGATGAAGAACAAAAATTCCAATGTTATTGCTCAGTGAACCACATGAATGGGACATGAATAATATTGGAATTCTGGATGGCTATATCAGATATAATACTTCCAGGAACAAGCAAAGACATATTGCATGATGACTGTTCTCCAAGAGACAGTAAAGTAGTAGGGATTCAGATATCTGCCCAGGTGAAGTTTTTTGTTTGTAATTTATTTTGTTGGTCTATTAAAGTATAGTCAAACTCACTGAGTGATAGTGTAAACACTCATTTTAATTGTAGAGTATAGTTTGTGTGACAAGAAAGACATGCTTAGTTCAAGGAGTGATTGATAGAGATGTACTTGGGAGAAATAAGCAATTATCCAATGAGACTTAGTGGATATAAATATAGATAGATGATAGATATATATCTCTCTATGTAATATATATATATATATATATATATATATATATATATATATTCAAATATATATAACCTGACAGTTTACAAACATTATCTAGTTGGAGCATCAATGACAATTCCTAAAATGTAAAACAGATAGTTTTTGCTTTACATTATAGATGCAGAAGTGTACATTCAAGAAATTAAGTGAGTTTAGGGTAAAAAACCAGATAGTTGGAACCTAATTGAATATTGGTCAAGTGTATCTTACTCTCAAACTACAGTCACCTGTGCAGGCAAGATGATGTTACTAAAGTTATTTTTACCTTTTACTGAAATTAAATACCTCTATAATTAATACCAAAGATACCTTCCAATCCACAAAAAGAGATTAAATATCTTTGCTTATTTAGACAGATAAAGAGAATACCAAGAAGAAAAACTTATTGAGAATAGGGAATAAAATATCTAAACAAGGGTTTGGCATTAAATAATCATTTGTAGTAGAACGTTGGTGAATGTAAGTGAAATTCCAGGGCAAAGGTACTGTGTGAAAGGGAGGCAAGGATGGCTCTTGTCCAAAGGTATCACAGCAGAATATATCTGTGAGTAATTAACTCAATCTAAAGAACAGAAGGTATGGTCATCATCCTTCATCTCACAAAGACTGTAACTATAGATCATATTCACATTTAAAAAAAATAAGAATCAAAAACTCTTCCAGGGCAATGGAAATGTTGATGAAGGAAATGCACAAGACATGCTGGAAGGAAATTACTAAGGGGAGCAAAGAAGGATATGGGATAGAAAGACAGAAATGAGAAGGAATCAGGATCAGTCTCTTGGAATGTGTTTGGTTTGTGGGAATGTTTCACATAAGTGCATGGGTTATTTTCTTTAGAGGACAGAAAGGTATGTATAAATGTGTTTAAGACATTGAAATGTGTTTAGGACATTTGAAATTATTTGGAATCCACGTACGGAACTCTGTGTGTGTGTGTGTGTGTGTGTGTGTGTGTGTGTGCACACATGTGTGCGTGTGTGTGTGCGTGTGTGTGTGTGTAAAGAGATACTTATATGTGAGATGATTCATGTATTTGTACATAATTTAGATGGTCTTCCAAGACTTTATATCCCAGAAGGTTGTTTTTCACTCACTGTCTAACAAAAGAAGAACAACAAAAATTGTGTTTACTGGAGAAGTTTGAAGTTTTCATTTATCATTGTAAAACCATAAACAGTTTTTTTTTTTAAATAAGACTTTGGACTCTGAGAAACAAACTGAGGGTTTTGGAGGGGAGAGGGGTGTCGGGATGTGTTAACCTTGTCGTGGGTATTAAGAAAGGTACTTATTGCATGGAGCACTGGCTGTGGTGCACAAACAATGAATCTTGGAACACTGAAAAATTAAAATTAAATTAAGATGTTAAAAATAAATAAAAAATAAAAAGACTTTTGTGCATAACATTTATATGTATGGGGTTCTGTATTTAATTACAAAAGTATACTGATTCCTTTAAATATTTCTAAACCTGGGGAAGCAGATTTGATTCCCACTAGACATAGAGTTTTCTATTTCCTTGCATTTCAGGAATTTTCGATCTCTGCAAAGAAGTGGGAGCATTCTAATTCTATGAAAGGCAGATCAAAGGAATAACTGTTGTAAAGGCAGCCGAGAATTATATCAGAAAGTAAAAATTCTTTATGGAAAATATATACACGGTAAAAGTATAAGGGAAGACTATTTCTGTTCTCCATGGGTTATAAATGTAATATCAGACTCAATGAGATAACAATAGAAAATCAAAAAGTACGCATTAGTATAAATTTTCAATGAGTATCCCTACCAACACTGTCATTTGTGCTCAGTCTTGCCTGAAATCCTTAGGTTCTTTTGTGGTGCTCATTGCAGCTCTAACCTTGGTGGCATTTGGATGTCTGGCTTGGCCTTTGTGAAGTTCACATATTTGACTTCTCGTTGAGGCTAATCTTCGCATTGTTACCCATCAAGATTAAATAATGAGATGCTGGATTAAACGGAGAACTTGTGCTGTCAAATCCTTGTTAGAAACTGACAAAAAACAGAGGAAGGATCTCAAAAACAACAAATTTGTTCCTTAATTATTTTGAAGTCACAACTGAGAGTTGCTGCACTGTCCCTCCCACAGTGTTACTGGGTAAAAATAGCACAAATTACTCCTGTGGTTTATTTTCTGGACAAGTGTCTCCCTGTTCAAATTGTAAAAATTATCTGAGGATTATGAAGACACAAGGATTACAGGAAAACTGAATCTCAAATGCCAGGGATGGGTATATGTTTTCTTTTGAATTACTGTTTTTTGTATTTTCTGAGTAAATAACCAGTAGTGCAATTACTAGATTACAGGAACAGCATTATTTATAATAGCTAAATTATGGAAGCAGCCCAAGTGTCCATTGTTTGATGAATGAATAAATATGTGGTACACACACACACACACACACAGTAATAATATTCAAACATACAAAATAGTAATATCTTGCCATTTGGGACAACATAAATGGAGCTAGATCGTATAAAGCAAAGTGAAATAAGTCAGAGAAAAACAAATACTGTATGATTTCCTTCACATGTAGAATTTAAGAATCAAAACAAATGAACAGTGAAAAAGAAAGAGAGAGAGAGAGAAACCAATAAACAGACACTTAATTAAAGAGAAGAAACTGATGCTTACCAGAGGGGTGGTTGGTTGGAGGATGGGTTAAGTAGTTGATAGGGATTAAGGAGTGTACTTGTCATGATGAGCATTGGGTGAGGTATGGAATTGTTGAATCACTATATTGTACATGTGAAACTATTGTAACATTGTATGCTAACTATACTGTAATTAAAATGAAAAACTTAATAAAAAATAAAATTTCCAGAATGGGCAAGGAAAGTGGGTGTTTATCAAGGTCTCAGGTTTTTATCCTTACCACCAGGCAAGTGTGGAAAACAATGCATAAAGAATTATTTCATTGATCATCAAGTAGTGGTAGCTGATAATAGGGTTCCTATTCATGGATCTTAATAATGCACATGGAAATTATCTTCTTCATCCAAGATCAGGGTGATGTAACGCTGCCATTAGTAATTTAAGCTTTCTCCCTACCCTGGTTCTAATATGTAGTTGATGTGGAGAAACACGATTTCTCTTTTCCCCAAATAAATAATTAAATAAGTTATCAGGAATCAGGCAGGGCAAAAATAAGCAGGCAGATCTCCAGATGTATGTCCATCCTGGTGAAGAACATATGGATAGACAGAGCGTTTATACACAGTCTTACCTGTAGAGGTGCTAAGTAATGGTTGTTAACTTGGTATTCCCACTAGCTCAGGGCTTGCAGGAACTTCAATATGTTTTTCAATATGGTTACCTTCAATATGGTTACTGGGTAGTCTCAGTCACCTCTGGGGATTGGATCAACAGCTTCCAAGTGCCAGATACCCCAGAAGCAGTCTCAGACCCCACTGACACTGGCTCAGTCTTTTGAAATCTTCTTGATTTTCCAGCTTGTGTATTAGATATTAGATGGAGTAAGCCAATAGCATGATGTCATCTGGAAATCATTTTATTGGAGCTTTGTCTCATTTGTAATAAGAAAAGAAAGTTGTTTCATTTCAAGATGGAAATTTCATGAGTTAACAAATCACAATCACTCTGATCCTCAGCTTAGTTTTGTTCCGCCCCCACCCCATACCTTTAGGGAAATAATGACTCCATTAGTAAGTTGCTATGAGAATTAATGTGAAAATGTTTTGTAAGCTGGTAACTTTTTTTTTTTCTTTTCTTTTTTTTTATTATTAATTTTTTTATTTTTTATAAACATATATTTTTATCCCCAGGGGTACAGGTCTGTGAATCACCAGGTTTACACACTTCACAGCACTCACCAAAGCTGGTAACTTTTTATTTTTTTTTAGCTTTTTTGAAATTTAACTGATAAATAAAAGTTATAAATATTTAGGTTGTGCAATATGGTGTTTTGATATACATATATTGTGGAATGACAACAAAAACAAACTAATTAACATATCTATTATTGAACCTATGTCCTGTAGGGTTAATGAAGTTGAAACTAGCTGAAAATTTAAAGCTTATTTCTCAGGAAACTGTTTACCCCTAATCATCTGTTGTGTATTTTCAGACTCCACTAACAAACTTACTAGCTGTCTTTGAAGAAGCCAGGACTGAAGAGCATCCCATATGGTTTCAGCCTGTGAACAAGGAAGCCCTTCATTCCTCCTAGCAATAACAAACCCAAGAATCAAACCAGTTTATACCAGCACAACAAGCCCATATCCCCTTCTCCTTGACTTAAAATAACCTCCTGACATCAGAGGCTGAATTTTGCCTTGTTCTTGTGCTAAGCCACCACCCCAAAATGAACGGAGGATATATGTTAAATACATATTTACTCAATGCTTATGCATGATGGTTCCTCATAAATATTCATAAGTGTCTCTGACATTTTAATGAATAATACATAATTTCAACCCTTATGACTATAGAAATATTTATTTTTTCCCCATTCAGAGAGGTAGATTTGAGTTTTGCTCTCCTGTCCTCCTGTTTGACTTCCTCTGGAATAAACTATTTTCCTTCTGCACACCTTATTTTTCAGTGCTTGGATTAGCTGTACATAGAGCAGATGGACTCGTGTTCAAATGCATCACCTCATACAGTTAGTGGTAACTGCCATTCCACTCTCCATTGCTATATGTTTTTATTTCTAGCTTTATTAAGGTACAATTGATATATACATATACAACATTGTATAAATTTAAGATTACTACATAATTATACGTGTGTGTGTGTGTGCATGCGGAGAAATAATTGTCACAATAAATTTAGTTAACACATCCAATGATTGAACAATTTTTGGTGTTATGGTGAAAAATCTTAAGATTTACTTTCTTGGTACCTTCCAAACATGCAATACAGTATTATTGACTATAGTTACCATGTGTACATTACAACTTATAGTTACAGATTTGCACTCTACCTATACACTGAACCCCCAACTGCTGAACCCACACCCCAGCAACAACTAATCTGATCTTTCTCATGATTTATTTCTTTTCATTTAACATATAAGAAATATCATGCTGAATTTATCTTTCTCTGATTTCTTTTGCTTAATATAATTCCCTCAAGATTCATCTATGTGATATGAAATGGTCAAGAGTTTTCTTCATGGAAGAAAAATATTGCATTTACATTTTCTTTTTAAATTAAATTTTAATTTTATTAATTTAATTTACTAATATTTATTATTTTAATAATAAATGTAATTATAAATATAATATATTTTATGGTATTTTTATATTTATATAATATATAATGTATATAAGATAAATTAATAATTAAATGTATTAATGGTTTATTGATTTAATTGATTTTTAATTAAATTAGTTGAAGTATAGTTCAATGCAAAGTTGCATTATACATTATGCACATACAATTCAGGTATAAAACATAATGAGAGAATAATTCTATCCGTTATTCTATGTTAATCACATGTAGCTAACTATACCTTGCATTAATGACTTATTTGTTCCATAACTGGAAGTACATACTTCCTGCACCCTTATAAATGTTTGGCAGTAACTCTTCCCCTATCCCTTTGGCAACCATCAGTTTTTCTCTGTGTTTGTGGGTCTATTTCTGATTTTTTTTTTGCCCAATTGTTTTGTTTCTAGATTCCACATACAAGTGAAATCATATGATATTTGTCCTTAATTTATTTCACATAGTGTAATAGTCTCCAGGGGCATCCACATTGTTGCAGTTGTCAAGCTCTCAATTTTTTATGGCTGACTAATATTCCACTAGATATATACATATATATATATATTTATATTTATATATAAAGAAATACATGTTTACTCAATGCCTATGCACCATCTTTCCTTATAAATAGTCATAGGTTTCTCTGCCTTTTTCATCAATATATACATAATATCAACCTCTATTATTATAAAAATATGTGTTTTTATGTATAAAAATATGTACATCGGGACACCTGGGTGGCTCAGTTGGTTAGGCGGCTGCCTTCAACTCAAGTCATGATCCAGCGTCCTGGGATCGAGTCCCATATAAAGCTCCTTGCTCGGTGGGGAGGCTGCTTCTCCCTCTGCCTCTGTCTGCCACTCTGTATGCCTATGCTCACTCTTTCTGACAAATAAATAAATAAAATATTATATATATATATATATATATATATACACACATATACATAAACATATGGACTACTGGATGGATGAAGATGTGTATATATATATATATATATATATATATATATATATATATATATATAATCTCCACATATTAATCATTCATCTGCTGAAGAACACTTAGATTGTATCCATTCCCTTGCTTCAATACCCATTAGTGGAATTGTTTGATCATATAGTAATTCTATTTTTATTTTTAAAGTTTTTTAAATTAATTAATTATTTATTTTTATATTTTAGTTATTTTTTATAAACATATACAATTTTTACTTAATAAGTATACATCAGCAAAGCTTGAGGAAAACCATGCATTTTAGAAGATTGTATAAAATAATTTATCTGGGTTACTTAAAACATGCTTCATGTAAGTCATCACTGAACCATAGCTGTGACACTTTCTCTCTTTATTATCATCATCCAGAACATCAAGAAATCTATCATCAAACTATTTTCACCTAGACACCTGGTATTCCTAGATTCATCATCAGTATAGTTCTCAAATTAGCTGTGTACTATTTCCATCTGATTTTCACAAAGTATCCAGATATTTTTAAACTTTTTCAGTGTTCCAAGATTCATTGTTTATGTATCACACCCAGTGCTCCATGCAATATGTGCACTCCTTAATAACCACCACCAGGCTCATCCAACTCCCTAACCTCCCTCCCCTCCAAAACACTCAATTTCTTTCTCAGAGTCCACAGTCTCTCATTGTTCCTCTCCTCCTCCTATTTCTCCCAACTCCCTTCTCTCCTTGTCCCAGTGTCTTCCATGTTATTCCTTATGATTCACAAGTAAGTGAACCATATGATAATTGACTGTCTCTCATTGACTTACTTCACTCAGCATAATCTTTTCCAGTCCCATCCATGTTGATACAAAAGTTGGGTATTCATCCTTTCTGATGGAGGTATAATATTCGATTGCATGTATTGACTATATCTTCTATCTACAGAGATTTCTTTTTTTTGGCTCAAGGACATTCTTAGTTGAATTTTTTAAAATATAATTTTATTTTTTTTAATTTCTTAAATTTATTTTCAGCGTAACAGTATTCATTGTTTTTGCACCACACCCAGTGCTCCATGCAATCTGTGCCCTCTCCAATACCCACCACCTAGTTCCCCCAACCTCCCACCCCCCGCCCCTTCAAAACCCTCAGATTGTTTTTCAGAGTCCATAGTCTCTCATGGTTCACCTCCTCTTTCAATTTCCCTCAACTCCCTTCTCCTCTCTAACTCCCCTTGTCCTCCATGCTATTTGTTTTGCTCCACAAATAAGTGAAACCATATGATAATTGACTTTTTTAAATTTTTTAATTTTTTCATAAATATTCAGGGATTCATCAGTTGCATGAAACATCCAGTATGCATCACACCACTGCCCTCTTTACTGTCCATCACCCAGTTCCCCTATCCCCTCACCCATCTCCCTCTCTGCAAACCTGTTTGTTTCCCAGAGTCAAGTCTCATATGGTTTTCTTCCTCTCTGATTTACCTTTCAGTTACCCCATCCTTACTTTCGTCTCCACTACTCTTTATGTTCCACATATGAGTGAAAACATATGATAATTATTTTTCTCTGCTTGACTTACTTCACTTAGCATAATCCCCTGTAGTTCCATCCATGTCCGTGCAAATGGTATGTACTTGTCCTTTCTAATGGCTGAGTAATATTCCACTGTATGTAAGTACTATTCTTTCTTTATCCATTCATCTGTTGAAGGACATCTCATTTTCTTGCACAGTTTGACTATTGTGGACATTGCTGCTATGAATATTAGGGTGCATGTACTCCTTTTCACTACATCTGTATCTTTGGAGTAAATACTCAGTAGTGCAGTTGCTGTGTCATGGGATATATCTATTTTTAATTTTTAGAAACCTCCATACTGTTTTCCAGAGTGGCTGTATAGCTTGCATTTCCACCAAGAGTATAAGAGGGTTTCCCTTTCATCATATCCTTATAAGCATTTGGCGTTCCCTGTCGTGTTAACTTTAGCCATTCTGACTGGTGTAAGGTGATATCTAATTGTGGATTTTAATCTGCATCTCGCTGATGGATAGTGATATTAAGCATTTTTTTTTCATGTATCTGTTGGCCATTTTTATGTCTCCTTTGGGGAAGTTTCTTTTCATGTCTTCTGACATTTTTTTGAGAGAAGTATCTGTTTTATGGATGTTGTATTTGGAAAGTTCTTCGTAGATCTTCGATACCAGCCCTTGTAATGTCTTTTGCAAATTTCTCCCATTCTGTGGGTTGCCTTTTTTTTTCAACTGTTTCCTTTGCTGTGCAGAATATTTTATCTTGATGAACTGCCAAAAGTTTGTTTTTGTTTTGTTTTTGTTTCCCATGCCTTTATTTGTTCTTCCACTTAATATTTTTCTTAATTTTTATTTGTTTTTAAAATTTATTTTCAATATTGCAGAATTCATTGTTTATGTACCACACCCAGTGTTCCATGCAATCTGTGCCCTGCATAATACCCACAACCAGGATCACCCAACCTCCCACCCCCTTCTCCTCCAAAATCTTCAGATTGTTTTTCAGAGTCCCTATTCTTTCATGGTTCGTCCCCCTCCCTCCAATTTCCCACAACTCCCTTCTCCTCTCTTATTCTTATATTTATTTATTTATTTGTTTGTTTTTTTAATTTATTTTCAGTATAACAGTATTCATTGTTTTTGCACCACACCCAGTGTTCCATGCAATCTGTGCCCTCTTCAATACCCACCACCTGGTTCCCCCAACCTCCCACCCCCCGCCCCTTCAAAACCCTCAGATTGTTTTCCAGAGTCCATAGTCTCTCATGGTTCACCTCCCCTTCCAATTTCCCTCAACTCCCTTCTCCTCTCTAACTCCTCTTGTCCTCCATGCTATTTGTTTTGCTCCACAAATAAGTGAAACCATATGATAATTGACTCTTTCTGCTTGACTTATTTCATTCAGCATAATCTCTTTCAGTACCGTCCATGTTGCTACAAAAGTTGGGTATTCATCCTTTCTGATGGAGGAATAATGCTCCCTAGTGTAAATAGAGCTTCCCTATGACCCTGCAATTGCACTACTGGGTATTTACCCCAAAGATACAGATGTAGTGAAAAGAAAGGCCATCTGTACCCCAATGTTTATAGCAGCAATGGCCACGGTCGCCAAACTGTGGAAAGAACCAAGATGCCCTTCAATGGACAAATGAATAAGAAAGATGTGGTCCATATACACTATTGAGTATTATGTTTTTTTATTTTTTATTATGTTATGTTAATCACCTTATGGTACATCTTTGTTTTTGAAGTAGTGTTCCAAGAATCCTTGTTTACATATAACACGCAATCCTCCATGCAATACATGACCTCCTTAATACCCATCCCTGGGGCCAACCCATTCACCAACCACCCTCCCCTCCAAAACCTTCAGTTTATTTCTTGGAATTCACTTTTCTCATGGTTCATTTTCCCCTCCAATTTTCACCCCTTCAATTTCCCTTTCCTTCTCCTAATGTCATCCATGCTACCCTTTATGCTCCACAAGCAAGGGAAAACATGTGATTATTGACTTTCTCTGCTTGTCTTATTTCACTCAGCATTAACTTCTCCAGTCCCATTCATGTTGATACAAAAGTTGGGCATTCATCCTTTTGGATGGAGACATCATATTCCATTGTATATATGGACTGTATCTTCTTTACCTATTCATCTCTTGAAGGGCATATTGGTTCTTTCCATGGTTTGGTTATTTTGGACATTCTTTAAATAAACATTAGGGTACATAGGCCTTCTTTTTAATTTATTGTAGTTATTTTTATATACTGTTTACTCAATCAGATCACCATCTGAAAGTGTTTTTCCTCAAATACCTATTGTCTCCTGTCTGCTCCATTTTCATATCCATTTCCATTTGTAGAATCTCCAAGTCTCTGGGCATCTGAAATGGTAGTTATCTTGTCTCTTTTTTAAAAGGTTCATTTCCCTACATCCTATCACCATAGAGTTTGAATTGTCGTCTTAAAATAATGTAATCAGATGCAAAATTTTATTTTCATCATGGATATACCAATGTAGTTGAATTTTTTAAAAGATTTTATTTATTTATTTGAAAGACAGAGATCACATGTGGGCAGAGAGGCAGGCAGAGAGAGAGAGGGAAAAGCAGGCTCCCCATTGAGCATGGAACCCAACACAGGACTTGAACCCAGGACACTGAGATCATGACCTGAGTTGAAAGCAGAGGCTTAACCCACTGAGCCACCCAGGTGCCCCTGTGGTTGACTGTTTAAAAATATTTTATTTATTTATTTTTTATTTACTTACTTGAGAGAAAGAGAGTGAGATCATGAATGCAACATGAGTGGGGAATGGGCAGAGGGAGAGGGAGAAGCAGATTTCATGTTCAACAGGGAGTCAGACACAGAGCTTGATCCCAGGACCCTCAGGTCATGATCTGATCTTAAGGCAGCTGCTAATCCACCTGGGACATTCAGAAGCCCCAATCTGGTTGATTACACACACACACACACACACACACACACACACACACACGGTGTTGTACTCAACTAATGAATCATTGAACATTATATCAAAAACTAATGATGTGGAGGGAGACAAGATGGCAGAGAAGTAGGAGATGCTGTTTCAACTGATGCCCTAAAGTGAGCTTATTATCAAAGAACTCTGATCACCCATGAAATCAGCCTGAGATTAGAATTATACACTTATGAATCTCTACAGGGACAGAAGAGGCCAGCGGACACGTAAAGCAGAGTGGGAACATTGGACTGATATTGGAAGATAAACAAAAGGGGGGGAGCCACCAGAAGTGGCATTGGAAAGTAATACCTCAATACAAGAGTGCCCTGTGATTGGAAACCAAAATTAACTTGGAGTCTGGCTGAAAGCTCTCAAAAAGAGCAAATATCTTAAGGGGAAATTGGTGTCATCCAGCAGTTAGGGAAACAGGCTTAAGCCCAATGCCCCAGGATGGGCACTGCTGAGTGCAGAGCCAGAGAGAGTGTGGTGAAGCATCCAGGCCTTGGTCCCTGAGCTGCTGGCATGCCTGAGAGCATCTAGGTGGCAGTGCATATGAGAGAGTCTGGTGTGGATGATAGCTAGCGCTCTCTGGAACCACAGCCTTTTGCACTCTGCACACAGGCTGTTCTACCAGGGTCTGAGTCATGCTCCACACCGTCCTGTGAGAGAGGTCCTTGCAGGCGCTAGCTGGCACTCTCTAGGACCTGCCAAGAGTCTGAACACTCCCAGCCCCTGCCAACAGGAAAATCTTAGCTGGCTGTCTCTGGTTAGGACCTCACTGGCTGTCTGAACCTGCCCAGACAGCCACAGTGGAGGCAGCCTCTGAAAGCCAGCTTTCTGGACTATTACATCTTGTGATTTTTGCTGACACCTAGGCACAAACCAGAGCTCCTGCTACCTAGGAGACTGTGACTGGAGACATGCTCTTTTGGCAGCAGAATGGGAGTTTATGTGCTCTGGAGCACCCAGAGGGGAACAGACTGAGGCTTCTCTCTGATACAGAGGTCTAGGTGAAGTTTGCTTTCCTCTAAACCTCCAAAGAACCTCAAAAAGCCACCAAGGGGAGGAAAAAACAAACAAACAAACAAAAAACCTCCAGAGAACAAAAGCCTGAAAAACCAGTTTCCTCAGAACCCAGACCCTTGATGAGGGGGCAGGAGGAGTCAACACTATCAAGACTGCATGAAAAACCCTGCGGCAGGCCCCTCCCCCAGAAAGCTGGCCCAAAAAACCCTATAAAACAAACAAACAAATAAACAAAAAACAAAAAACAAGAGGACAACCACCACTACTTCATAGATACAACTTTTATTTTTAATTAGTTCCACTATTCTCATTCTTTTATTTTTTTATAATTTAACCTATTTACCATCACTATAAGATGTTCAGTACAATAAATACCATAATAACATTTTAACTTGAACATTTTTGATACATATACCTGTGTTTCACTTTTGCTTTTCTATTTTTTAATATTCATATAGAGATAAGCTTCAAGATTATCCTCTTTCCCTAGTCAATACTACCCCTATATATAATACAGTTGTAATCCCCCTTAATCTAGGGAAACTTGAGTCCTTTCACAAAGATATCAGGATACACCCAGGAAGAATCAAAATATCTTTCTTCACCCACACTGAAAATTATAACCACCCTCCCATCTTTTTCTTCTGTCAGTGTTCCTGTGTATTTGTTTTTGTTCTGATAGTATGTGAATCTTATACTTGGGGTTCATGTTGACTGGGTTATTTCTTTTTCCTTGTCATTTATTTTGTCAATCTTTTTGTTTGTATACTTTATAAATCTTACCTTTGGGGCCCATTACAACGGGGTCTTCTCCTTTCTTTTTACTTTTTCTTTTCTTTCCTGTATCTCTCTCTTTCTGTTTTTTCCCCCCTTTTTTTAATTTCCCATTGGTTAGGACTCCCAATTGCTCAGAAAAATTCCAGGGTGCACCTTGCCTGCACCATGGTTAATACATCCAGCTACACATCCATTCAGCCATCTCTCACCAAAATGAATAGGAGTAGGATTGCCCAACAGAGGAAAAATTCAGAGATCGTGCCCTCTCCATCAGAGCTATTGTATATGGACATAAACAGTATGTTGGAAAGGAAATTCAGGCTAACAATTATCCAGGCAATGGCTAGGTTGGAGAGAGCCTTTAATGACAAAAATGGAATTGATTAGTGCAGAAGTGAAAGCCACAAGGGAAGATGTTAACAATGTTCTCAATGAGTTCCAATCTCACCTAAATTCTCTAAAACCTAGGATATCAGAGGCAGAAGATAAAATTAGTGATCTAGAGAACAAACTGATAAAGAAAAAGGATCAGGAGGAGGCTTGAAACAAACAGCTTAGAAGTCATAAAAGCAGAATTAGGGAAAAAAATGAGGCCATGAAATATTCTAGTGTCATAATTATTGGGATCCCTGAGGGGAGGAGAAAAAAAAAAAAAGGAAACTACCGGATATAGTTGAAAAAATTCTCCATGAAAATTTCACAATCTGGAGAGTGGAACCAGCATTCATGTCCTAGAGACAGAAGGTCTACCCCCTAGACCATAGAATCTAGAAAGACCTTGACACAACTGATTGTGAAAATGATGAATCATAAATTTAGAGAGGAGCTCTTGAAAGTGATTAGGCAGAAGAGATTCCTTACATACAGAGAAAGGCCCATCAGAATAAAGTCAGACCTGTCCACAAAACCTGACAAGCCAGAAAGGCCTAGAAAGATATATTCAGGGCACTAAATGAGAAGAACATGCAGCCAAGAATACCTTATACAGCAAGATGCCATTCAAAAATGGATGGAAAGATAAAGAGCCTCCAAGACCAGCAAGATTTAAAAGAGTATGTGACCACCAAGCCAACACTGCAGGAAATATTGTTGTTGATTCTCCAGTTCTTTAAGGTGTAGAGACAGATTTTTCAATTTTTTTATAACAGTTTTTTTTTCTTTTTATTTGTTCCTTTCTGAAATACCACAATTAATACATGATTATAACAGAAAAATTAGAAAGTAGATAACTATTCTTTTGAAATCATATAATCCTTCCATCCAGAACTAATTATTTTAAACAGTCAAAGTGATTCAATATTGGAAAATAGTCATTTTTCCAAATTTCCATTTATATAAATATACATTTAAAATGGAATCACATTATGTTTTTACTTACCAATATTTTGTAACTACATTTCTAATAGATATTATTATTTTAACTGGCTACAGTTATCATAAATGGTAAGTCACAATTTATTTAGCATTCTAATTCTGTTTGACTGAGGTCTATTTTTTCTTTTTTTTTAATTAATTGATTTCTTTTGAGAAAAACAGTATTCATTATTTTTTCACCACACCCACTGCTCCATACAATCCGTGCCCTCTATAATACCCACCACCTGGTACCCCAACCTCCCATACCCCCGCCATTTCAAAGCCCTCAGATT
Source organism: Mustela erminea (assembly GCF_009829155.1). Lineage (NCBI taxonomy): Eukaryota > Metazoa > Chordata > Mammalia > Carnivora > Mustelidae > Mustela > Mustela erminea. The sequence continues at coordinate 2,738,026 of NC_045616.1, forward strand.
GTTTTTCAGAGTCCATAGTCTCTCGTGATTCACCCCTGCTTCCAATTTACCCCAAGTCCCTTCTCCTCCCTAACACCCATTGTCCTCCATGCTATTTGTTATGCTCCACAAATAAGTGAAAACATATGATAATTGACTCTCTCTGGTTGACTTATTTCACTCAGCATAATCTCTTCCAGTCCCGTCTATGTTGCTACAAAAGTTGGGTATTCATCCTTTCTGATAGAGGCATAATACTCCACAGTGTATATGGACCACATCTTCCTCATCCGTTCATCCCTTGAAGGGCATCTTGGATCTTTCCATAGTTGGGGAACCGTGGCCATTGCTGCTATAAGCATTGGGGTACAGATGGCCCTTCTTTTCACTACATCTGTATCTTTGGGGCAAATACCCAGAGGTGCAATTGCAGGGTCATAGGAAAGTTTTATTTTTAATTTCTTGAGGAATCTCCACACTGTTCTCCAAAGAGGCTGCAAAAACTTGCATTCCCACAAACAGTGTAAGAGGGTTCCCCTTTCTCCACATCCCCTCTAACACATGTTGTTTCCTGTATTGCTAATTTTGGCCATTCTAACTTGTGTAAGGTGATATCTCAATGTGGTTTTAGTTTGAATCTCCCTGAGGGCTAGTGATGATGAACATTTTTTCAAGTGTCTGATAGCCATTAGTATGTCTTTATTGGAGAAGTGTCTGTTCATATCTGCTTCCCAATTTTATATATGTTTGCCTGTATTGTGTGTGTTGAGTTTGAGGAGTTCATTGTAGATCCTGGATATCAACCTTTTGTCTGTACTGTCAATTGCAAATATCTTCTCCCATTCCGTGGGTTGCCTCTTTGTTTTGTTGACTATTCCCTTTGCTGTGCAGAAGCTTTTGATTTTGATGAAGTCCCAAAAGTTTATTTTCGCTTTTGTTTCCATTGCTTTTGAAGACATATCTTGAAAGAAGTTGCTGTGGCTGATATCGAAGAGATTACTGCCTATGTTCTCCGCTAGGATTCTGATGGATTCCTGTCTCACATTGAGGTCTTTTATCTATTTTGAGTTTATCTTTCTGTACGGTGTAAGAGAATGGTCGAGTTTCATTCTTCTACATATAGTTGTCCAGTTTTCCTAGCACCATTTATTGAAGAGACTGTCTTTTTTCCACTGTATATTTTTTCCTGTTTTGTCGAAGATTAATTGACCATAGAGTTGAGGGTCCACATCTGGGCTCTCTACTCTGTTCCACTTGTCTATGTGTCTCTTTTTATTCCAGTACCATTCTGTCTTGGTGATCAAAGATTTGTAGTAAAGCTTGAAATCAGGTAACGTGATGCACCCCGTTTTATTTTTATTTTCAACATTTCCTTAGCGATTCGTGGTCTCTTCTAATTCCATACAAATTTTAGGATTATTTGCTCCAGCTCTTTGAAGAATACCGGTGGAATTTTGATCGGAATGGCATTAAAGGTAGAGATTTCTCCGAGCAGTATAGACATTTTAACAATGTTTATTCTTCCGGTCCAAGAGCATGGAATGGTCTTCCATCTTTTTCTGTCTTCTTCAATTTCTTTCAAGAGTGTTCTGTAATTCCTCGAGTACCGATCCTTTACCTCTTTGGTTAGGTTTATCCCCAAGTATCTTATGGTTCTTGGGGATATAGTAAATGGAATCGATTCTCTAATTTCCCTTTCTGTATATACATTGTTAGTGTATAAGAAAGCCACTGATTTCTGCACATTGACTTTGTATCCTGCCACGTTGCTGAATTGCTATATGAGTTCTACTAGTTTGGGTGTGGAGCCTTTTGGGTTTTTCATATAAAGAATCATGTCATCTGCGAAGAGAGAGAGTTTGACTTCTTCATTGCCAATTTGGATACCTTTTATGTCTCTTTGTTGTCTGATTGCTGTTGCTAGGACTTCTAATACTGTGTTGAACAAGAGAGGTGAGAGAGGGCATCCTTGTCTTGTTCCTGATCTCAACGGGAGCTGCAAGCTTTTTCCCAATGAGGATGATATTTGCTGTGGGTCTTTCATAGATAGATTTGATGAGGTTCAGAAATGTTCCCTCTATCCCTATACTTTCAAGCATTTTACAGGAACGGGTGCTGGATTTTGTCAAATGGTTTTTCTGCCTCCATTGAGAGGACCATGTGGTTCTTCTCTCTTCACATATTAATTTGTTGTATCACATTGATTGATTTGCAAATGTTGAACCATCCTTGTAACCCAGGGATGAATCCCACCTGGTCATGGTGGATAATCTTGTTAATGTGCTGTTGGATCCTGTTGGCTAGGATCTTGTTGAGAATCTTAACATCCATATTCATCAGTGATATTGGTCTAAAATTCTCCTTTTGAGTAGGGTCTTTGCTTGGTTTGGGGATCAGAGTAATAATGGCTTCATAGAAAGAGTCTGGAAGTTTACCTTCTGCTTCAATTTTTTGAAACAGCCTCAGGAGAAAAGGTGTTATTTCTTATTTGAAAGTTTGGTAGATTCCCCATGGAATCCATCAGGTCCTGGCCTCTTGTTTTTTGGGAGGTTTTTGATCACTCCTTCAATCTTGTTATTAGATATCAGTCTGTTCAGGTTTTCTATTTCTTCCTGGTTCAATTTTGGTAGTTTATAGTTTTCCAGGAATGCATCCATTTCATCTAGGTTGCTAAGCTTATTGGCATATAACTGTTGTTACTAACTTCTGATGATTGTTTCTACTTCCTTGGTGTTGATGTGATCTCTCCCTTTTCATTCATAGTTTTATGAATTTGGGCTTTCTCTCTTTTCTTTTGGATTAGTGTGGCCAATGGTTTATCGATCTTATTGATTCTTTCAAAAAACAACCTTCTAGTTTCATTGATACGTTCTACTGTATCTCTGGTTTTTACCTCATTGATCTCAGCTCTAATCTTGATGATTTCCCTTCTTATGTGTGGAGTTGGTTTGATTTGTTGTTGATTCTCCAGTTCTTTAAGGTGTAGAGACACCTGGTGTGTTCTGGACTTTTCAATTTTTTTGAGGGAGGCTTGGATGGCTATGTATTTTCCCCTTAGGACTGCCTTTGCTGTATCCCATAGGTTTTGGATAGAAGGGTCTTCATTCTCATTGGTTTCCATGAATTGTTTTAGTTATTCTTTGATCTCTGGTTGATCCAAGAATTCTTAAGTAAAGTGGTCTTTAGCTTCCACGTGTTTGAATTCCTTCTGAACTTTCCCTTGTGTTTGAGCTCCAGTTTCAAAGCACTGTGATCTGAGAATGTGCTGGGAATAATCTCAGGCTTTTGGTATCAGTTAAGTCCTGATTTGTGACCTAGTATGTGGTCTATTCTGGAGAAGATTCCGTGTGCACTTGAGAAGAAAGAGTATTCTGTTGTTGTACAGTGGAAGGTTCTGTATATATCCATGAGGTCCATCTGGTCCAATGTGTCATTCAATGTTCTTGTTTCTTAATGATTTTCTGCTTCGATGATCTGTCTAATTCTGAGAGAGGCGTGTTAAGAACTCCTACGATTAGTGTATCCATATCAATATGACTCTTTATCTTGATTAACACTTCTCTTATGTAATTGGCTGCTCCCATATTGTTAGCATAGATGTTTACAATTGTTAGATCATCTTTGTGGATAGTCCATTTAAGGATTATGTAGTGTCCTTCTGTATCTCTGACTACAGTCTTTAGTTTGAAGTCTAATTTATCTGATATGAGAGACCCATTGGCATGAAAGGTGCTTCTCCATCCCTTCACTTTCAGTCTGGGTATATCTTTAGGTTCAACTAAACTCAATTTTTGTAACTCAGGGGAGCATGAGGTACATGCACGTATTTCAAGCTTTGTGGTAGGACTCGCGTATTCTGCAGACCGGTGACCGGTGTGGCTCCCATCCCCTCACAGGAACTAGAACCCACACATTCTTGGGCACGCTGGCAGCTTAGGGACCAAGAGCTGGTTTCTCTGCCACACTCTCTCTGTCTCAGCGCCGGGGAGGTTGTCCTGGGACCTGGGACTTAAGCCCCTGTCCTAGCCGCCCGATTCCCAAAATTTCCCCCACGATCCTTTGCTCTTTTGGAATGCTTTCAACCAGTCTCCAAGTTAATGCTGGTCCCCAGATGCAGGGCACTTACCCTGGTATTGGGTTATTACGTTCCAACCGGTCGCTTCTGGTGGCTCCCTCCCCCTTTTGTTTATCTTCCGATATTAGTCCGCCGTGCCATTCCCATTCTGCTTTACCTGCCCACTGGCATCTTCTGCCCCTGTAGAGATCCAGACGTTTATAATTCTGATCTCAGGCTGATTTCATGGGTGACTGGAGTTCTTTGGTAGGTAATCAGCTCACTTTGGAGTACCAGCTGAAAAGGTGCCTCCTCCTATTCCCCTGCCATCTTGTCCCTCACATCAAATTCCTTTTTTTTTTTAAATTTTAGTTTCGTTTAGTCTAGTTTATTCCTTTTTATTTTTATCCTCTAATATTCATATAGATTTAAACTTCAAAGTAATCCCCTTTCCCCAATCAATATTACCCCTATAAGTAAAACAATTTTTAATCCCCTTTATCTTAGGAAAGTTGAGTCCTTTAACAAAGACATCAAGATACATCCAGGAAGAATCAAAGCATCCTTCCTCAACACACTGAGAATTTATAAACACTCGCCCATCTTCTTCTTCCACCAGTGTCTCTGTGCTTTTGTGTTTGTCCCGATAGGATATAAATCTTAAACTTGGGGCTTTTCTTGATGAGGTTCTTCCTCTTGCATATATATATATTTTTATTCTCTTGTCATATACTTGTATCAGTCTTTTTGTCTCTTTTTCTTTGTCTACTTCATAAATCTTACCTTGGGGTCCATCTGGGCTGAAACTTCTCTTTCATCTTCCCTTTCTCTCCTGTATCTCTCTCTCTCTCTCTCTTTTTTTTTTTCTTCTATTCTTTTTCTTTTTCTTTTCTTTTGTCTCTCGTTTGGGTGGGGAATCCTGATTCCTCAGAAGTGTTCCAGGGTGCCACTTGACTGCACCACAGTTGATACATCCAGCTACATCTGTTCAGTCATCTCCCACCAAAATGACTAGGAGGAGGAATGCCCAACAGAAGAAAAATACAGAGGATGGACCTTCTGCAACAGAGCTAACAGCTATCAACATGGACAATATGTCGGAAAGAGAATTCAGGCTAACAATTATCCAGGCAATAGCTAGGTTGGAGAAAGCCATGGATGACCAAACAGAATTGATTAGGGCCGAACTGAAGACAACTGACAGGATGTTCACAATGTTAGGGCGGAGCTTAAAGCTACCAGGGAGGAGGTTCACAATGCTCTCAGGTAGTTCCAATCTAATACAAACTCTCTCCAAGCTAGGGTAACTGAGACAGAAGATAGAATTAGTGATCTGGAAGACAAACAAATAGCGAGAAGGGATCAGGAGGAAACCTAAAAAACAGCTTAAAAAACACGAAAACAGATTCAGGGAAATAAATGCTGCCATGAAACGATCCAACATCAGAATTATTGGAATCCCTAAAGTGGAGAAGAAAGATATAAGTCTAGAAGATATAGGGGAATAATTCCTTCATGAAAATTTTCCCAATCTCGCGAATGGAACCAGCATTCATGTACTAGAGGCTGAACCGTCTCCACCCAAGATTATACATTCCAAAAAAATATGACGACACCTGATAGTCAAATTGAGGAATTATAATTGTAGGTATAATCACTTGAATGCCGCCAGGGCAAAGAGGCTCCTTACTTACAGAGGGAAGCCCATCAGAATAACGTCAGACCTGTCCACAGAGACCTTGCAAGCCAGAAGAGGCTGGCAAGATATATACAGGGCACTAAATGAGAAGAACATGCAGCCAAGAATACTTTATCCAGCAAGACTGACATTCAAAATGGATGGAGAGATAAAGAGTTTCCAAGACCAGCAAGGCTTAAAAGACTATGCAACCACCAAGCCGACACTGCAGGAAATATTAAGGGGGGGTTCTATAAAAGAGGAAAAATCCCAAGACTAACATTGAGCAGAAATATAGAGACACTCTACAGAAAGAAATACTTCAAAGGTAACTCGATGTCAATAAAAACGTATCTATCAATAATCATTCTCAATGCGAATGGCCTAAATGCACCCATAAAACGGCACAGGATTGCAGATTGGATAAAAAGACAGGACCCATCCATATGTTTTCTACAAGGGACAATTTTGAACCTAAAGATGCTCACAGACTGAAAGTGAAGGAATGGAGAAGCATCTTTCATGCCAATGGGCCTCAAAAGAAGGCTGGGGTAGCGATTCTCATATCAGATAAATTAGACTTCAAACTAAAGACTGTAGTCAGAGATACAGAAGGACACTACATAATCCTTAAATGGACTATCCACAAAGATGATCTAACAATTGTAAACATCTATGCTAACAATATGGGAGCAGCCAATTACATAAGAGAAGTGTTAATCAAGATAAAGAGTCATATTGATATGAATACACTAATCGTAGGAGTTCTTAACATGCCTCTCTCAGAGTTAGACAGATCATCGAAGCAGAAAATCATTAAGAAACAAGAACATTGAATGACACATTGGACCAGATGGACCTCATGGATATATACAGAACCTTCTGCCGTACAAAAACAGAATACTCTTTCTTCTCAAGTGCACACGGAATCTTCTCCAGAATAGACCACATACTAGGTCACAAATCAGGACTTAACCGATACCAAAAGCCTGAGATTATTCCCAGCACATTCTCAGATCACAATGCTTTGAACCTGGAGCTCAAACACAAGGGAAAGTTCAGAAGGAATTCAAACACGTGGAAGCTAAAGACCACTTTACTTAAGAATTCTTGGATCAACCAGAGATCAAAGAATAACTAAAACAATCCATGGAAACCAATGAGAATGAAGACCCTTCTATCCAAAACCTATGGGATACAGCAAAGGCAGTCCTAAGGGGAAAATACATAGCCATCCAAGCCTCCCTCAAAAAAATTGAAAAGTCCAGAACACACCAGGTGTCTCTACACCTTAAAGAACTGGAGAATCAACAACAAATCAAACCAACTCCACACATAAGAAGGGAAATCATCAAGGTTAGAGCTGAGATCAATGAGGTAAAAACCAGAGATACAGTAGAACGTATCAATGAAACTAGAAGGTTGTTTTTTGAAAGAATCAATAAGATCGATAAACCATTGGCCACACTAATCCAAAAGAAAAGAGAGAAAGCCCAAATTCATAAAACTATGAATGAAAAGGGAGAGATCACATCAACACCAAGGAAGTAGAAACAATCATCAGAAGTTAGTAACAACAGTTATATGCCAATAAGCTTAGCAACCTAGATGAAATGGATGCATTCCTGGAAAACTATAAACTACCAAAATTGAACCAGGAAGAAATCGAAAACCTGAACAGACTGATATCTAATAACAAGATTGAAGGAGTGATCAAAAACCTCCCAAAAAACAAGAGGCCAGGACCTGATGGATTCCAGGGGGAATCTACCAAACGTTCAAATAAGAAATAACACCTTTTCTCCTGAGGCTGTTTCAAAAAATTGAAGCAGAAGGTAAACTTCCAGACTCTTTCTATGAAGCCATTATTACTCTGATCCCCAAACCAAGCAAAGACCCTACTCAAAAGGAGAATTTTAGACCAATATCACTGATGAATATGGATGTTAAGATTCTCAACAAGATCCTAGCCAACAGGATCCAACAGCACATTAACAAGATTATCCACCATGACCAGGTGGGATTCATCCCTGGGCTACTAGGATGGTTCAACATTCGCAAATCAGTCAATGTGATAGAACAAATTAATATGTGAAGAGAGAAGAACCACATGGTCCTCTCAATGGATGCAGAAAAAGCATTTGACAAAATCCATCATCCATTCCTGATCAAAACACTTCAAAGTATAGGAATAGAGGGAACATTCCTATACCTCATCAAATCTATCTATAAAAGACCCACAGCAAATATAATCCTCAATGGGAAAAAGCTTACAGCCTTCCCGTTGAGATCAGGAACAAGACAAGGATGCCCAGTTTCACCACTCTTGTTCAACATAGTATTAGAAGTCCTAGCAACAGCAATCAGACAACAAAGAGAAATAAAAGGTATCCAAATTGGTAATGAAGAAGTCAAACTCTCTCTCTTTGCAGATGACATGATTCTTTATATGGAAAACCCAAAAGACTCCACCCCCAAAATACTAGAACTCATACAGCAATTCAGCAACGTGGCAGGATACAAAGTCAATGTGCAGAAATCAGTGGCTTCCTTTACAGTAACAATGAAAATACAGAGAGGGAAATTAGAAAATCAATTCCATTTACTAAAGCACCAATAACCATAAGATACCTGCGAATAAACCTAACCAAAGAGGTAAAGGTTCTGTACTAGAGGAACTGCAACACTCACGAAAGAAATTGAAGAAGACACAAATAGATGAAGACCATTCCATGCTCTTGGATCGTAAGAATAAACATTGTTAAAATGTCTATACTGCCTGGAGCAATCTATACTTTTAATGCCATTCTGATCAAAATTGCACCGGTATTCTTCAACGAGCTGGAGCAAATAATCCTAAAATTTGTATGGAATCAGAAGAGACCCTGAATCGCTAAGGAAATGTTGAAAAACAAAAATAAAGCTGGGGGCATCACGTTACCTGATTTCAAGCTTTATTACAAAGCTGTGATCACAAAGACAGCATGGTACTAGCATCAAAACAGACACATAGTCCAGTGGAACAGAGTAGAGAGCCCAGATATGGTCAACTACATGGTCAATTAATCTTCGACAAAACAGGAAAAAATATACTGTGGATAAAAGACAGTCTCTGCAATAAATGGTGCTGGGAAAACTGGGCAGCTATATGTAGAAGAATGAAACTCAACCATTCTCTTACACCATACACAAAGATAAACTCAAAATGGATAAAGACCTCAATGTGAGACAGGAATCCATCAGAATCCTAGAGGAGAACATAGGCAGTAATCTCTTTGATATCAGACACAGCAACTTCTTTCAAGATATGTCTCCAAAGGCAAAGGAAACAAAAGGGAAAATAAACTTTTGGGACTTCATACAAATCAAAATCTTCTGCACAGAAAAGGAAACAGTCAATGAAACAAAGAGGCAACCCACGGAATGGGAGAAGATATTTGCAATTGACAGTGCAGACAAAAGGTTGATATCCAGGATCTATAATGAACTCCTCAAACTCAATACACACGAAATAGGCAAACATATCCCCAAATGGGCAGAAGATATGAACAGACACTTCTCCAATGAAGACATACAAATGGCTATCAGACACATGAAAAAATGTTCATCATCATTAGCCCTCAGGGAGATTCAAATTAAAACCACATTGAGATATCAACTTACACCAGTTAGAATGGCCAAAATTAACAAAACAGGAAGCAACATGTGTTGGAGAGGATGTGGAGAAAGGGGAACCCTCTTCCACTGTTGGTTGGAATGCAAGTTGGTGCAGCCTCTTTGGAGAACAATGTGGAGATTCCTCAAGACATTAAAAATAGAGCTTCCCTATGACCCTGCAATTGAACTCCTGGGTATATACCCCAAGGGTACATATGTCGTGAAAAGAAGGGCAATCTGTACCCAATGTTTATAGCAGCAATGGCCACGGTCGCCAAACTATGGAAAGAACTAAGATGCCCTTCAACAGACGAATGGATAAGGAAGATGTGGTTCATATACACTATGGAGTATTATGCCTCCATCAGAAAGGATGAATACCCAACTTTTGTAGCAACATGGACGGGACTGGAAGAGACTATGCTGAGTGAAATAAGTCAAGCAGAGAGAGTCAATTTTCATATGGTTTCACTTATTTGTGGAGCATAACAAAGATCATGGAGGACAAGGGGTGTTAGAGCGGAGAAGAGAGTTGGGGTAAATTGGAAGGGGAGGTGAATCAGGAGAGACTATGGACTCTGAAAAACAATCTGAGGGGTTTGAAGTGGAGGGGGGGTGGGAGGTTGGGGTACCAGGTGGTGGGTATTACAGAGGCACGGATTGCATGGAGCACTGGGTGTGGTGAAAAAATAATGAATACCGTTTTTCTGAAAAAAAATAAATTGAAAAAATTTTTAAAAAAGAAATTCCAAAAATAAAAATGCAAAAGAAAAACATAGGTGTATCTATCAAAATTTCAGGTTAGAAGGGTATTATGGAATTTGATGTACTGTACAGTTCACTTTGATGGTAAATAGGTTAAAAAATTACCTATGTGTAAAAAAAAGGAAAAAAAAATGTTCCGGAATAGTGGGAACGTGTCAACAAAACAAGATTTCCTATGAAGTAGTGGTTGTTCTCTTGTAGTCCTTTTTTTTTTCTGTTTTTTTTTTTTTCTTTCTTGGTTTCTTTTCTGGGGGGGGGGGGCTGCCACGTGGGTTGTCAGTCAATGATGTTTCCTGAGTTAAGTCCTTCCACCCCCTCAATGGGGTGGACTCTGAGCAAGCTGGTTTTTTTCAGGCTTTTGTTCTCTGGTGGTTTTTATGTTTGTTCACTTTTTATTTCTCTCACCTTGACAGTCTTTGATGGTTTTTGTAGTTTTGGAGGAAAACAAACCACACCCTGATCTCCCTCTCAGAAAGAAGCCTCAGTCTGGGTGCAGAGCAGAAGTAAGTTCCCCCTTGGCTGCTGGCAGTGCAGGTTCCAAGTTGCAGACCCTGGGGGCACAGGATCTTTTGTTTATACCCAAAGCCAAGGCAGTGGCGGCTGTCTGGGAGCTCCCCACCGCCAGAGAGGTTCCAAGCAGCAATCGCACACTGAGATTTTGCCGCTGGCCCGGGCTGGGAGTGCCTGGTCTGCTGGGTCTAAGAGTGCCTGGATTGCGTGCACCTCTTTCAGGGGCGGCTATGGGTCGCGCGTGCATCTCAGGCACTGAGAACGGGGTGCAGGTCCGAGAGCACAGGCTGGGCTTTTGTGCACCTCTGTCAGGGGAGAGTTTGGGGCGCACGGCTTAGGCTTTGAAACAATGGCGCGGGTCAAAGAGCACCAGCCCGGCCTTTGTAACTCTCTCAAGGGAGCATGAGAGGCATGCACGCATATCTCAGGCTTTGTAGCAGGGCTCGCATGTTCTGCCAACCTGCGTGGCTCCCATGCCCTCACAGGAGCTAGAACCCACGCATTTTCGGGTGCGCTGGCAGCTTAGGGACCAAGACCTGGTTTCTCCGACGCACTCTCTCTGCCTCAGTGCAGGGGAGGCTGTCCTGGGACTGCGGATTTAAGCCCCTGTCCCTAGCCTCCCTGATTCCCACAATTTTCCCCCCGCAATCCTTTGCTCTTTTGGAGTGCTTTCAACCAGTCTCGAAGTTAATGCTGGTCCCCAGATGCAGGGCACTCTTGCTCGTTGAGGTATTACTTTCCAACCATTCGCCTCTGGTGGCTCCCTCCCCCTTTTGTTTATCTTCTGATATCAGTCTGCCTTCCCACTCCGCTTTACCTGGCGTCTTCTGCCCCTGTAGAGATCCAGACATGTATAATTCTGATCTCATGCTGATTTCATGGGTGAATGGAGTTCTTTGGTAGATAATCAGCTCACTTTGGGGTACCAGCTGAAAAGGCGCCTCCTCCTACTCCCCCGCCATCTTGTCCCACTGCAGGAAATATTAATGGGGGTTCTATAAAAGGGGGAAAAAAAGAATATAACTGAACAGAAATATATGGAGACAATCTATAGAAAAAAAGACTTCAAAGGTAACATGATGTAAATAAAAATGTATCTCTCAATAATCACTCTCAATATAAATGGCTTAAATGAGCCCATAAAATTAAACAGGGTTGCAGATTGGATAAAATGACAGGACCCATTCATATTTTGTCTACAAGAGACACATTTTGTACCTAAGGATACATCCAGACTGAAAGTGAAGGGATGGAGAAGCATCTTTCATGGCATTGGGACTCAACAGTCAGCTGGGGTAGCGATTCTAATATCAGATAAATTAGACTTTGAACTAAAGACCATAGTTAGAGATACAGAAGGACACTACATTATTCTTAAAGGGTTTATCCACCAACAGTATCTAACATTATTTATGCCCCCAATATGGGAGCAGCCAGCTACATAAAACAACTGTTAATCAAGACAAAAGTCATATTGATATGAATACATTTATAGTAGGGGATCTTAACACACCACCCTCAGAAATAGATCATCCAAGCAGAAAATCAATAAAGAAGCAAGAGCATTGAATGACACATTGGACCAGATGGACCTCATAGATATATACAGAAAATTCCATCCTCAAACAACAGAATACTCATTCTTCTCAAGTGCGCATGGAACCTTCTCCAGAATAGACCACATACCAGGTCACAAATAAGGGCTCAACAGATACCAAAAGATTAAAATTATTCCTTGCATATTTTCAGATCACAATGCTTTGAAACAGGAGCTCAACCACAAGAAAATGTTCATAAGGAATTCAAACACCTTAAGCTAAAAATCACCTTGCTTAACAATGCTTGGATCGATTGAAGAAGAGCTTACACAATTTATGGAAACCAATGAGAATGAGGATATTTCGGTCCAGAACCAATGGGATACAAAAAAGTTGGTCCTAAAGGGGAAATATACAGCCATCCAAGGCTCCCTCAAAAATATTGAAAACTCCAGAATACACCAGCTCTCTTTTAGTCTTAAAGAACTGGAGAATCAACAACAAATTAAGCCAACTCCACATGCGAAAAGGGAAATAATCAAGATTAGAGCAGAGATCAATGAGATCAAAACTAGGGATATAGTAGAAAGCCTCAATGAAACTAGAAGCTGCTTTTCTGAAAGTATCAATAAGATTGATAAACCATTGGCCAAATAAATCCAAAAGAAAAGAAAGAAGGTCCAAATTAATAAAATTATGAATGAAAAGGGAGAGATCACAACTAACACCAAGGAAATAGAAACACTCATCAGAAATTATTATCAGCAGTTATATGCCAATATATTAAGCAACATAGATATAATGGATGCATTCCAGGAAAACTAAAATCTTCCAAAACTGAATCAGTGAGAAATTGATAACTTGAATAGACCAATATCTAGTAACGAGATTAAAGCAGTGATCAAAAACTTCCCAAAACAAGACCCTTTGTTGGGGTAGGAACACACTCCTGCACACGGGTCTCAGCACCCTCAGAATGGTCACTGTGCCCTGCTTTGGTCACTGTCAAGCCGGAGACCTGGAATCACAGATGGGGTTTATGCCTAGGCCCCCTGGTCATGGGTCCACAGCATCCCTTGTCCCTGCAGTCCCCTCGGGCCTTGGGTAGTCCAGACAGTGAAGGCATGCTCCCAGGAGGGCGGGGCTCATCTTGGAGCAAGGGCTTGGGGAGGGTACTCCCAGTGAGTGACGGCTTTGGGTGTTTCTCTGCCCAGCCCCTAGGAAGCCACCTCTGCACGTGCCTGAGGCCCCCATGGTGAAGTCCAGGACAGAGTGCTCTGTGACCCTTGGCTGGTCCCTACCACCCCACGGGGACCACCCTGTCCCCATCAATGGTTATCTGGTGGAGAAGAAGTGGCTTGGCGCCCACAACACAAAATTGGAGACATCATGTTGCCTGATTTCAAGCTTTACTGCAAAGCTCTGATCACCAAGACAGCATGGTACTGGCATAAAAACAGACACATAGACCAGGGGAACAGAGTAGAGAGCCCAGATATGGACCCTCAACTCTGTGGTCAAATAATCTTCGACAAAGCAGGAAAAAATATACAGTGGAAAAAGGACAATATCTTCAATAAATAGTGCTGGTAAAAATTGGACAGCTGTGTATAGAAGAATAATACTAGACCATTCCTTTACACTATACACAAAGATAATCTCAAAATGGATAAAATACCTCAACGTGAGACAGGAATCCATCAGAATCCTAGAGGAGAACATAGGCATTAACCTCTTTGACATTGGCCACAGCAACTTCTTTCAAGATATGTCTCCAAAGGCAAAGGAAACAAAAGTAAAAATGAATTTTTGTTACTTCATCAAGATCAAAAGCTTCTGCACAGCAAAGGAAACAGTCAACAAGACAAACAGGCTGCCTAACTCACAAAATGGGAGAAGATATTTACAAATGACAATACAGACAAAAGGCTGATATCCAGGATCTATAAAGAACTTCTCAATCTCAACACATGCAAAACAGAAAATTATGTCAATAAATGGACAGTACACGTGAACAGACACTTCTCCAAAAGAGACATACAAATGGCTAATAGATACGTGAAAAAAAAATGCTCATCACCAGCTATCAGGGAGTTTCAAATCAAAACCACATTGAGATACCACCTTACACTAGTTAAGATGGCTAAAATTAACTAGACAGTATATTATGTGTATTGGAGAGGATGTGGAGAAAAAGGAACCCTCTTACACTGTTGGTGGGAATGCAAGTTGGTGCAGCCACTTTGGAACACAGTGTGGAGATTCCTTAAGAAATTAAAAGTAGAGATTCCCTATGTCCCTGCACTTGCACCACTGGGTATTTACCCCAACGATACTGATGTAATGAAAAGAAAGGTCATCTGTACCCCAGTGTTCATAGCGGCAATGGCCACAGTCGCCAAACTGTGGAAAGAGCAAAGATACCCTTCAGCGGATGAATGGATAAGGAAGATTTGGTTGATATATACTATGGAGTATTATGCCTCCATCAGAAAGGATGAATACCCAGCTTTTGTATCAGCATGGATGGGACTGGAAGAGATTATGGTGAGTGAAACAAGTCAAACAGAGGGAGTCAATTATCATAGGGTTTCACTTATTTGAGGAGCATAAGAAATAACACAGAGGACATGGAGAGATGGAGAGAAGGGAGTTGGGGGAAATTGGAGGGGGAGGCAAAGCATGAGAGATTGTGGATTCTGTCAAACAATCTGAGGGTTTGGGAGGGTTGGGGGGTTTGGAGGTTGGGTGAGCCTGAGGGTGGGTATTATGGAGGGCATGTATTGCGTGGAGCACTGGGTGTGGTACATAAACAATAAATTCTGGAACATTAAAAATAAATTTAAAAAGAAATAAAAATAACAAAAACTAATGATGTACCTACTATTACTTAGCTAATTGAATTTAAATAAATAAATACATATTTTATTTATATATAGAAGACATTTTGGTTATTCTACAACAAAATATATTCATGTCAGAGAGCTGTTAAACTAGAAGAAGGCAATTTAAAATAATGACTATGAGAATGGAAATAAATGAAGGAATCATGATTTAATTAGGATTGATCATAGTTATTCTGTATGATCATGTACTTAATTAATTCCCTTAAAAGATTAAGTCATAATATGTAATCATGCCCCTCTAATAATAGTGGGTCACAAACACATAGTGTAAAGCCCAAACATGCCTTCCCAATCCATCTGGAAATCTATTCACCATGAATTTCACAGGCTTAAAATGTTCACTTTCATGAGTTACATATGAAGTTAAAACATATGAAGTTAATACATATGAAGTTAAAACACATACATAACATACACTTAACACATACATATGGAGTTAAAACAGTCAAACATAAGTAACATGCTTTATGAACACATATTATTCAACAGAAACTTCTAGTAGGACTATCTTCCCTCACTGAGTATTTCTCCTTTCTTTCCTAACGTCATCTTCTAAACACAATTTTATCTGTGGATTCCCTTAGGAGTACCAGAGTGTTGTGACACCACCAACTGAGTGGTAACATCACATGATAGTATGCAGTATCTGCTCTTTTCAGATAGCTTAGAGATAATTTTTATTCTTCAGTGAAGTGACATTTTGACTCAGTTTCAAGGATTCCCTCAGCCATTCTTCTAGGAATTCTGAAGGGGCCATGTTTAATATTATTGATACAGTTGAAATTTGACATAAATATTTTAAGTTTTCCAGAACTCAGCTCTGTATCTCTGTAATACACTGTCAATTAATGACTTCTGAGATATTTAAGGGAGAAATTGTTAGATTGTTAGTGCTCCTTCTGAATGTTTCTTTTCACTAGAAAACTGGTTTTATGTTATTTCAGTCATTTTTAATAATTGTATTTATTTATTTAACAGAGATATAGAGAAAGGGAGAGCAAGCAGCAGTATCAGCAGGCTCCTGAGACACTGAAATCATGCCCTGAGCCAATGGTAGACACTTATCCACATGAGCCTCCCAGGCACCACTATTTTAGTCATTTTTAGAAAAAAGAAACATGTGTAATAAGTTCTTAATGTTCATTTTTTTCTTTTATCTTTTCAGTTTTCCAAGACTCATTGTTTATGCACCACACCCAGTGCTCCATGCAATATGTGCCCTTCTAAATACACACCACTGGGATCACCCAATCTCCCACCCTCCTCCCTTTCAAACTCTCAGTTTGTTTCTCAGTTTGTTTCTCAGAATCCACAGTCTCTCTATTATATAGTGTATTTTCAATTTTTTGAAGAATATCAACATTTTGGAAACATCTATAATACCTCCTGCTTTAAATTTTGTTAAGTTATAAACATTTTTAATTATTCATTGTTTTATAGCACAAATCTGTCTTTTCATTTATTTTTATTTTCTCTTTACTCTGTCTCTTCAAAATTTTTAAGTTGTGAATTATTCAAAACATAAAGTTTATTTTTTTACTATCTTAAAAATAACATTTTTAAAAAGATTTTATTTATTTATTTATTTATTTGACAGACAGAGATCACAAGCAGGCAGAGAGGCAGGCAGAGAGAGGAAGGAAAGCAAGCTCCCTGCCAAGCAGAGACCCCCAACATGGGGCTAAATCCCAGGACCCTGAGATCATGACCTGAGCTGAAAGCAGAGGCTTTAACCCACTGAGCCACCCAGGTGCCCCAAAATAACATTGGTTTTTGCTAGCCACCTTAACCCATTATATTATATACATTATAAAGAGATCAGGAAACTTTAAGACTGGGAAATTATCTTGCAAGCAGGTCTAGAAAATTAGATCAGTAATTACATCCGTGGCTTTCAACCCTTGGTAAACATGACAATCACTAATCAGTCTCCTGGTCAGATCCTTGAGCCCAATTTAACAGATTCTAATTCTGCTAATCTAAGATGAGAACAAAAGAGCTATATTTTGTGAATTCAGCAAATTATTCTAACACCAGTGATCAGAAATCCACTCTTTGGAAGCACTGACATAGAGTGAAGACTATTTTTTACAAGAGTAAGAGAAATTAATAGTCCTGTTAGATATATGGAGCAAAGCAACACTCTAAATTTATCTGATCCCTGATGATTTATCATTAATTAATTTTATCAGGGAATTATCCTGAGGTATCTTGTCATTTTTTTAATTTTTTCATTTTACAGATACAGACACTGATCCTTTTTCATGGTATCAACATGAAACTTGGAAATACTAAAGTACACATTACCATCAAGCATGAATCATAAAGAGAATTGATGTACACAGTTCCTTGTCCTTCATCAACACATCATGTAGGACAATCAGAAAGAAATTTTAAGATGGAGAAAGGAAAGGATAAACATTTTTTCCCTGAAGATAAACTCAGTAAAGTGAGTTGACTTTTTCAGGATCTTGAAGGGATGATGATGATGATGATGATGATAATGATTATTCAACTGACAAAATGTTCCTTTGCTGGTGTATCACTATTTTGCCTATGGGTGACAGTGAGATTTCTGCCATTTACCTGAAGGACCGACATCTCCCTATTAACTTTTTCAGTGCACTTAGAACTTCCTTGTTCCTAAGACTGTAGGCAAGCGGGTTTAGGAGTGGAGTGAGGACAGTTCCAAACAGAAAGAGACCCTGATTCAACCTTGGAGTCTTGGCAGAACCGGGTCTCATGTAGATGCACATGCCTGGACCAAAATAGAGACCCACAACACAGAGATGAGAGGAGCAGGTGGCCATAGCTTTGTTCCTGCCTTCTGGGGAGTTCATTCGGAGTACTGCAAGGAAGATGAGAACATATGAAGACAAGATGAGAGACAACGGCAGCAGCAGAACAAGGATGCTTGTTATGACCACTGCCTTCTCATAGGCTGAGATATCCTCACAGACGATCCTAAGCACTGCCATGACTTCACAGAAGAAGTGGGGAATCTCTCTGGGGCTGCAGATGTTAAAATGCAAGGTAAAAGCAGTGTGGCCCAGGGAAGTAAGTGCCCCTCCTGCCCAAGACATGGCAATCATCTGTAAGCAAACCTTAGGGTTGATGATGACTGGGTATCGAAGAGGATCACATATAGCCACATAACGATCAAAGCACATGAGAGTTATAAGGATGCATTCTGCAATGGCCACCGTCAGGGAGAAGAATATTTGAGTCCCACAAGCCAGGAATGATATGCTCCGCCATCCAGAGAAGAAGTTGGATGCCATTTTGGGGACAATGCTGGAGGTCAAAGTCAAATCCATTAAGGAGAGCTGACTGAGAAGGAAGTACATGGGGGTGTGGAGATGGGAATACAGCCAAATGAGGATGATCAGAAGAGTGTTGCCAGTGAAGGCAGCCATGTATATCAGGAGAATGATTGAGACCATGGCTGTGATGTGTTTAAATTCGGGAAAGAAACCCAAGAGAATGAAATCTGTGGTTTCTGTCTCATTCTCACTCTTCATGACTCTCTGTAGTGATAACAGACAGATAAGAGGTTTATTAGAAATATCATAGAAATTGAAGCAGTTTCTAATTAAAGTTTAAGAACAATGGAAAATAGAAAAATGCTCATCCATGATCACTTGAATCAGATTTTACTATTTTTCTATATTCCTTATCCATGATTTAATGTACTTTTAGAAACGTGTGTGTGTATGTGTATTTTAAGATTTTATTTATTTATTTGACAGAGAGATCACAAGTAGGCAGAGAGACAGGCATAGAGAGGGGGGTAAGCAGGCTCCCCACTAAGCAGAGAGCCCGATGTGTGGCTCGATCCCAGGACCCTGAGCCAAAGGCAGAGGTTTAACCCATTGAGCCACCCAGGTGCCCCAAGAGTATACATATTAATATGAATTCCATTAATTTTATGTACTAGAGGTATTTTCATATGTTAAAATCAACAGGACAGTTGTAGTTTTTGTTGTTTTTTACAATTTTAAAAACTATTTTTTACTATTTTTTTTACTATTTTAAAATATGACAGAGTTGGTAAGTCACAATTTCAAATTGCACATTATCCAATTTTTTCACTATTTTGGAAAATCATGTTATTCCATTCTCATCCTTTTAGTGATTTTGTTAGTAATATTTTTGAAGAAAAACTTACAGTTATTTCCAAGTCAGGTATTAGAGACCTTATTTGGCTATGAAAAATGCTAATTTAATTTATAGAAAATGTATTTTTATAATTTCAAAACACTCTTATTAATTCTTTTGGCTCTGAACATTATAATTTAAGGGTAAAATTGAATATTATGACTTTACTTTGTTGTTATACACATTTATTATAATTTCAGCTTTTAATCTAATTAACCTTGTTTTCTATCCAGGGAAAACACTTACTGTATTTACATGGTCTATAGTAAATTCAGATTATCAATGAAGGAGTGAGTTTCCTTTCTATATGATCTTGAAGGGTTCTTGCTGTTAGAGTTCTTACTATTCTTAACTATTAGCTACAGCTATTGTGCCATTCATGGATACAGGGAAAGTCCTTAGGGTTCTTTTCCCTCAAATTTACTATATATTTTTTTCCTTTTTAGACTATCCTATTTATATTTAATCTTCTTCTCTTATATTTATAAAATTCTTAGAAATGCTTAGAAAGCTAGATAGCCATCTATCATTACATATCCATACTTTATTATAGCATTTTATGTTGATCATCTTCAAATCAAGATATCATATACTAATGTGATCACATAATATTATGTCCAGAGACAAAAGGCTTGAGTAAAGGACCTCTTGTCATTGGGTGTCTAATTGACTTGATGAGTTAGGCTGCTTTTAGATGTGGAGGTAGTTTAAGATATAATAATAATAATAATAATAATAATAATAATAAGAAGAAGAAGAAGAAGAAGAAGAAGAAGGAGAAAGAGAAGAAGAAGAAGAAGAAGAAGAAGAAGAAGAAGAAGAAGAAGAAGAAGAAGGAGGAGGAGGAGGAGGGGGAGGGGGAGGGGGAGGGGGAGGGAAGGGGGAGGGGGGGGGGGGGGGAGGGGGAGAAGGAGGAGAATGGCAAAATTAGCCAGATTGCATCTTACTCTCTCCTGTCTTAATGTGAGTCTTGGTGTAGTCAGTGGGTTGTGTATGTCTGAAGTAGAGTCATCAGAAGGTGAAAAACAGATTTCAGAATGTGAAGATCCTTGAAAATTTTCTAATTTTGCATAAAAGCAAAGCAGGCTCCTGTTATTTAAGTTCTATGTTACATAATGTCCAGTTTCCAGATCAAGTGCTGTTTTCTGAGGCTTTGGGGTATACCTACTTGGATAGGTCCTATTATAAACTTTTTTTTTAAAGATTTTATTTATTTATTTGACAGATAAAGATCACAAGTAGGCAGAGAGGCAGGCAGAGAGAGAGGGGGAAGCAGGCGCCCTGCTGAACAGAGAGCCTGATGTGGGGCTCGATCCCAGCATCCTGGGATCATGACCTGAACCGAAGGCAGAGGCTTAACCCACTGAGTCATCCAGGCACACCCTATTATAAACTTTTATTCCATATTCTATTCATCACAGCCCAGATTGAAACATAGATTTCATCATTTGTGTGACTATATGTTTTCATATATGTCTCGATCCTTAAACCATAAGATTTATGATGGAAGGGAGTGTCTTTGCTAAGCTCAACATTTTCTCTTTAGATCTAGCATCTGTTTGACTTCCGGGTTTGCTCTTACAGATATTGTTGACTCCCCCACCTTTTCTCCATGGCCCTCCATATTTCTTTTCCTCTATTCTTCTATATTGCAGATTTTTCTCACTTATTGTACAAAGAAATGGTGATGTACATTTTTATGAAATTTAATTTTGCGAATTTTGTCACCATATGTAGTGAGTTCTTCCAAAATATATCTTATGCAATTAAAAAAAAAAAAAGATCTAGCATGTTGCTTTCAGTGAAAATATGAGTAAAATACATTATCAGCTTAGGGCTGGAATCCAGCCTTTGAACACTGGATTTTGTGCCTGGACCAAACTAGATTCTTTTAACAATCATTTTTCTATCAAAAGTTTATTTTGACTTATGATCACTTATGGGCTTCAAAGCATTTCCCAGCATTTTATTTTGTTGGAATAAAGAGAATACTGTTAATTATGTCTACTTGATAAATGATATACAGAAAGAACTAGGTCACAGTCAAATAACACTGTCCTACTCCTGGGTAAATTATATATTTACCAAGATTGAACCTTACAAGTACTACTGACTAATAAATATATAGTTAGCATAAACAGAATTTCACAATCTGGGAAAACTGGGTTTCTTCCTTTATCAAGATGCTTACCTTGTAATTTCTTTTCTGTCAATGAAATCTCTTAGAAAGTATAAAATACTAATTCCTTATGCCAATTAGAGCTGAAAATACTGTTAACGAAAACATAAACAATTTCAGTAAGAAAAAAACAAAACAGGTGAAGGAGTAGGTCTTGATAGGCTGTTTTTCCTCAGCCTGTCCAGTTGTGAGCAGGGCTGAGATCTTCCTAATTCCCCAATGTCATGGGGTTTAGTATGGAATGCCTGGTCATACCAGATTGCAGCTTCATTGGAGGCCCATCAAATATAATCAGGGTTTTCAAAACTATCTACTAGTGCATGCTCTGATGTTTTTTGTTTTGTTTGGTTTGGTTTGTTTGTTTTTTTTTTTTTGTTTTTTTTTTTTTTTTTGGTCAGCATCACTATCATTTTCCCAGAGGTCCAATTTAGATTTTTCTTTGCCTTTTAGTCATTAATCTCATTCAACAACTAAGCAAGTTATTCTAAGATCTCTATTTGCCCATCCTTTGTAGTCCCAGAATTCACAATCTATGTCAGTATCCCATGTCAACAATTATCCCCTTTACTTCATCTTTTTAGCTAAATTTTCCCTTTTCTTCAAGGACAGATGTAAGTTTAACCTCCCCAATAAAATACTCTTTTATGTCTTCAGTGTATATCAACATATTTTTCCTAGGTAATTTTGACATATCTTTTTTGGCTTATTATCTACATTGTCCTGTTACTGATTTTTTCACACTTTCTAACAGCCAACAAGAAGATTTTAAGCTATGAAAATCCTGGGGTTTTGTCATAGTGTTCCTTTTGTTTATTATTCCTGGTAGATTAACTGATTCTTCATAGGCACTGACTTAACACTATCAATTAAATTAAATTTCACTAAAACCAACAAACACTATATTATATGCTGGGAATTCAAAACCGAAAAAAAATAAATTCACTAAAGCTTTTTAAAGTAAAGGAACTGATTTATGAAGAAAGATTATGGTATGGAAGATAGGTACTGTAATAAAAGTAGGTAGATATTACTACAGCAACCAACAGACAAAGGGATTCTTTTTTCTAGATGAAAGATTGGTGAGAGGCCAAATAGTATCATGGGACTAGTAACATCTGAGTTGGGTCTTAAAAGACAAGTAGGAATAAATAAAAATAAGGAATGATGGAAATTGTAGCATAAATAGCTGTATATAATGCCAAGGCAAATGGACTGACATGGCTTTTATGGGGGAAAATAGTCATCCATATTTCTCCTGGATACAGAAGCTTCTGTATGAGGAATGCTGTTGGAACTAGAGGAATGTCCAGATGTACAAGAAGTATAGGGGCAGGGAATATGACATAGGCAGTAAACGACTGCACTCCCAGTGAAGAGGCTGATGAAATTAACACAGACAGTGTGAAACAAACTACTGGTATTAGAATGAGAAACGTGTTTAACTGGCCACATTATTGAAGCCAGACTCAGCAAGGGCCTTGAAGAATTCAAAGAAAAGTGAAGATATTTTGCATTTGGAGATAATTTATTTATTTTCCACACCATCATTCTCTCTTTCTTCACTCTACAGTCTCTTTTGCTGTTGCTAATAATGGCCAAATTTGAGCTCCGATCATGTACTTTTGGTCATCAGATCCTACAAGCCTCCATTTTATTAAGTTTTCCCCTTATGTATGCCTCCAGATTTATCCCTAATTCAAAAGAATATCAAACTGTTTCATCAGACTAGATATTTTTAATTAATTTATTTTTTTTAGAAAACCAGTATTCATTATTTTTTCACCACACCCAGTGCTCCATGCAATCCGTGCCCTCTATAATACCCACCACCTGGTACCCCAAAACTCCCACCCCCCCCGCCACTTCAAACCCCTCAGATTGTTTATCAGAGTCCATAGTCTCTCGTGATTCAGACTAGGTATTTTTTAAATGTTTGTAATATTTTAAAATAAATGTAGTTTTTGAAGAGTTCCAGATTTATGGAGCAGTTGACAAATATACAAAGTTTCCATAAATCCTTCATTCAGTTTTCTTTATTGCTAACATCATACATTATTATTAAATGAACATTGGTTCTGTCATAAAACTAAGAAACAAATATCTGTACATTAAATAAATTCTATATTTTATTCAGATTTCACTCATTTTGCCTAATGTCCTTCTCTTCTTTCAGATTGCTTTTTGAAATATCACATTGACCAGCACATCGCATTAGACCCCTCTGGGCTGTGAAAGACATTCAGGCTTTGTTTTTAATGACCTTGACAATTTTGAGGAGCACTAATAGTTATATTGTAGACTATCCCCTGAACTGTTTTTGTCTGATTTTTTTTCTCCTCATTAGACTAAGGTTATAGTTTTTGGGGAAGAAGTTTGCAGAGGTAAAGTGCCCTTATTATCAAGTCTTGTAGGGGTACATAATAACTACATGACTTATCTCTGTTGATGTAAATCCTCACCACTTGGCTGAGGTACTGTTTGCCAGATTTCTCTAGGGTAAAGTTATTCCCCCTTTTTTTATATGCCCTGCTTTTTGGAAGCAAGACAATGAGTACAGCTCACACTCAAGGTAGGAGGAAGGTTAATCTTAACCTTCTTGATGCGTGGAGTATCTACATAAATTATTTGAAATTATCCTAAACAGGAATTTGTTTTGTTTGGTTTTTCCCTCCCTCACTCTCTCCCTTTCTCCTTTTTTTTTTTGTTTTTCTTCTTTCCTTCTTACATTTTCACTAATTTATGTCAATATCAGCCACATTTTTTTTAAAAAAATCAAATTTTGACTCTCCCTTTCCTGAAAACACCACAAGTAATGTGTAGCTCTCAACTACTTTTTCAACTTTAAATATTTTTAAATTTTTTAAAAGATTTTATTTATTTATTCGACAGAAAGAGAGATCACAAGTAGGCAGAGAGAGAGAGGAGGAAGCAGGCTCCCTGGTGAGCAGAGAGCCCAATGTGGGACTTGATCCCAGGACCCTGAGATCATGATCTGAGCCGAAGGCAGTGGCTTAACCCACTGAGCCACCCAGGCGCCCCTCAACTTTAAATTTTAAGATGTAGATTTACATGCAGTTATAAGAAATAACATAGAATGATCCCTTCTATGCTTCACATAATTTCTCCCAATTACAGTCAGGAACTGGTGTGAACTGCTGATCTTATTCAAATTTCACCCATTTTTTAATATTCAATTTTCTCACATGTGTGAATCTGTGTCACCACTAAGACCAGCCAGATGCAGAATGATTCCATCACAGTGATCCCTTGTACTATTTATTTATAGTAAGAATGATCTCATTTCTTATAACCTTCCTTAGCCCCTGGCCCACAAATGTGCTCTCCCATTTCTGTAGTTTTGTTATTTTGATAATCTTATATACATTGGTTAATATATTATGTTGACCCTCTGATATTTATCTTGCTTCTTTCAGTATAATTTCTGAACATAAATGAGATATATGCAAGTTGTGCAATATATTACTCATTTACTTTTATTGCTAAGTAATATTTCATGCTGGGGTTGTATTACACTTTTTTTTTAAAGTATTCACCTGTTGAAGGGTATTTAGTTTATCTCTAGTTTTGGCCATTATGACTAAATTCCCTGTAAGTATATATAGGTTTTGCTTTTTGGGATTTGATTGTTTGTTTTGCGTGTGTGTGTGTGTGTGTGTGTGTGTGTGTACATAAGTACTTACCCTCTAGGTTATGCTCAGGAGTACAAGTATGAGAAGATATATCCAGAATAGTGAAATTGTGGGATAATATTTCCAGAATCGCTATTATCATCTTACATTCCCTAAACCAATGTATGAGATACCTGAATTCTCTGCAAGCTATCCAGCTTTTGTTGTAACTATTGTTTCTATTAGTCCTTCTGATAGGTGTACAGTGAAACCTTGTGATTTTAATTTGCATTTCTGTAACGGCTAATGATGTTAAACATGTTTTTCTGTGTTTGTCATATATGTATCTTTTTTTTTTTGGTTCTGTTAGTCACCATACAGTCCATCATTAGTTTTTTATGGATTGCTCCAAGATTCATGACTTACATATAACACCCAGGGCTCCATGCAATGGGTTCTTTTTCATTAAAATGCCTGCTCATGTTTTTTGTTTATTTTCTAATTACATTATTATTATTGAATTAAATGTCTATTATATGCTTTCCTATAGTCCATGGTCAGATAGGTAGTTTACACATATTGCCTCCCTGTAACTGTCTTTTAACCCTCTCAAGAAGGTCTCTTTTATTATAGTAAGAATATATAACATAAGATCTACACTCCCAACAAATTTCTTCTTTTTATAAGATTTTATTTATTTATCTGACAAAGATCACAACTAGGCAGAGAGGCAGGCAGAGAAAGAGGAAGAGAAGCAGGCTCCCTGATGAGCAGAGAGGCAGATGCTGGCTGGATCCCAGGACCCTTAGATCATGAACCGAGCAAAAGGCAGAGGCTTTAACCCACTGAGCCACCCAGGCACCCTCAAAAAATTTCTAACTGCAAAATACAGTATTGTTAACTTTAGACACACGGTTGCATAACAGATACCTAATTCATCTTGTGTAACTGAAACTTCATATCTATTGAAGAGCATCTGTATTCCCTGTAGTTGTCAGTCACTGACAACCACAATTCTGCTACTTGTTTCCAGGAATTTGACAATTTTAGATACTGAATATAATTGGAATTTAAAAGTATTTGTTCTTCTGTTAGTGGCTTATTTCATATAATGTATGTCCTCCAGTTTCATGCACATTGTCATAACAAAGAATTTCCTGAGTATTTAAAACATTAATATTCTAATGTATATATATGCCATATTCTACTTTTCTATTCATTGGCTGAGGGACATTGAGGATCTTTCCACTTCTTAGCTGCCTTGAATAATGCCACTTCCCATGATTATGAGAGTTCATATCTTTCTACAAGACTCTATGTCATGTTTTTTGGGTAAATACTCAGAAGTGGGATGGGTAATCATATGGGAGTTCTTTTTTATTTAATTGTTTTGAGGAACTTCCATAATGTTTTATGTGAAAACTACAACATTTTGCATTAAACCTAACAGTGAACAAGGGTTTCATCAGTTCCTCATGAAGATATTATTTTCTGTTGCTATTTTGGATACTGGCCACCTTAATGGGGATGAGGTGATATCTTGTGGGTTTGATTTGCATTTCCCTGGTGATGAGAGATGTTGAGCATCTCTTTATATAAGTGATACTATGTCTTCTTGGAGAAATGTTTGTTCCATCCCATGGCTATTTTTAATTGGGTTATTTGTGGGGGATTTTATGTGGAATGTAAGAGTGTTTTATATATTTGGATACTAACGTCTCATCAGATATATCATTTGAACATATTTTCTCCCAGTCTGTAGCTTGCCCTTTATCTGTTGATTTTTTTTTCTTTTTGGTGCAGAAGCTGTTACTTGATGTTATCTTACTTGTCTATTATTATTTATGTAATTATTTATACATTTATTAACATATTTATTTGTGTATTTATTTATGTGTTTTGCTTAGTCATACACAAAAAATAATTTCCAAGAAAAGTGTTATGAAGATTTTCCTTATGTTTTCTTCTAGGGATTTCATAAATTTGGGTCACAAAATAAAAATTTTAATACATTTAGAGTTGGTTTTTGTGGATGATGTGAGATAAGGATCTAGTTTCACTCTTTTCTGGTTTTTCAATATCATTTATTGAAAATACTTTATTTCTACATTTTGTGCTCTAGGCATCTAGTCAAAGATCAGATGACTATGTGTGTTTGTGTATATTTAAGAGCTCTATTCTGTTTCATTGATCTATATGTCTGTTTTTTTTCTTGACTGTTTATTCATTTTGGGTTGTTTTATTTATTTATTTTTTTGCCAGCACCATACTGTAATTTTTATTTACTCTAGTTTTGTAATATATTGCAAAATCAGAAAATTTAAGTTTAGTTTTATTCTTCTTATTAAGATTGCTTTGTTTATTCAGTGTCTCTTGTGACTTCATACAAATTTTGGCATTTTTCTACTTTTGTAAAAAATAATTCATTAAGATTCTGAGAGAAATTACATTCACTATATGTATTGCTTTGGATAATATGGACATTTCTATAATATCTTTCTTCAATTCATAAACATGAACAATTTCTCATTTATTTGTTTCTTCTTCTAAATTCTATCATTGATGGCTAGTTTTCAGTGCATAAGCCTTTCATCTTCTTGGTTACATTTATTTCTATGTATTTTATATTTGATTTTTTTAAGTTCCATCTCTTTTTCTTCTTTTCAGTGTTCCAGAATTTATTGTTTACACACCACACCTAGTGCTCCATGCAATACGTGCCATCCATAATACCCAACACCAGGCTCACCCAACCTCCCACCACCTCCCCTCCAAAACCCTCAGTTTGTTTCTCAGAATCCACAGTATCTCATGGTTTGTCTCCCCCTCCTATTTCTCCCAACTCACTTCTCCCCTTCTCCTAAGGTCCCCTGTGTTATTCCTTATGGTCCACAACTAAGCAAAAACATATGATAATTGACACTCTCTGCTTGACTTATTTCACTTAGTATAATCTCTTCTAGTCCACCCCCCATGTTGATATAAAATTTGAGTATTCATCCTTTCTGATGGAGGCAAAATACTCCATAGAATATATGGACCATATAGTCTTTATCCATTCATCCATTGAAGGCAATCTTCACTCTTTCCACAGTTTGGTGACTGTGGCCATTGCTGCTATGACCATTGGGACAAAGATGGCCCTTCCTTTCACTACAACTGTATCTTTGGGGTAAATACCAAGTAATGCAATTGCAGGGTCATAGGAAAAATCTATTTTTTTTTAACTTCTTAAGGAATCTCCACCCTGTTCTCCAAAGTGGCTGCACCAACTTGCATTCCCACCAACAGTCTAAGAGGGTTTCCTGTTCTCCACATCCTCTCCAACACATGTTATTTCCTGTCTTGTTAATTTTGGCCATTCTAACTGGTGTAAGGTGGTATCTCAATGTGGTTTTGACTTAATCTCCCTGATGGCAAATGATGATGAACATTTTTTCAGGTGTCTGTTAGCCAGTTGTATGTCTCCTTTGGAGAAGTGTCTGTTCACCCTTCTGCCCATTTTTTGATGTGATTATCTGTTTTTTGTGTGTTGCATTTAAGGAGTTCTTTATAGATCTTGGACAGCCTTTTCTTTGTATTGTCATTTGTGATTATCATTCCTTTGTTTTGTTGATTACCTCTTTGTTTTGTTGACTGTTTCCCTTGCTGTGCAGAAGCTTTTGATCTTGATGAAGTCCCAAAAGATCATTTTTGCTTTTGTTTCCTTTGCTTTTGGAGACATCTCTTCAAAGAAGTTGCTGTGGCTGATGTCAAAGAGGTTACTGCCTATGTTCTCCTCTAGGATTCTGATGGATTCTTGCCTGATGTTGTGGACTTTTATCAATTTTGAGTTTATCTTTGTATATTGTGTAAGAGAATGGTCTAGTTTCATTCTTCTATAAATAGCTGTCCAGTTTTCCTAACACCATTTATTTTTTTTTAATTTTATTTGACAGAGAAGAAGAGACATCTAGAGAGGGAATACAAGTGGGGAGTGGGAGAGGGAGAAGCAGGCTTCCCGCTGAGCCAGGAGCCTGATGCGGGGCTCGATCCCAGGACCCTGGATCATGACCTGAGCTGAAGGCAGATGCTTAACAACTGAGCCACCCAGGTGCCCCCTAGCACCATTTATTGAAGAGACTTTTTTCCACTCTATATTTTTTCCCGCTTTGTCAAAAATTATTTGACCATAGAGTTGAGGGTCCATATCTGGGCTCTCTACTCAGTTCCACTGGTCTATGTGACTGTTTTTGTGATAGTACCATGCAGTCTTGGTGATCACAGCCTTATAGTAAAGCTTGAAATCAGACAACGTGATGCCCCCAGTTTTGGTTTCTTTTTTAACATTTCTTTAGCAATTCAGGGTCTCTTCTAATTACATACAAATTTTAGGATTGTTTGTTCCAGATCTTTGAAAAGTGACAGTGGAATTTTTATTGGAATTGAATTGAATGTATAGATTTCTCTGGGCAGTATAGACATTTTAACAATGTTTATTCTTCCTATCCATGAACATGGAAAGGTCTTCCAACTTTTTGTTTTTTTTTTTTTTTTTTCAAAATTTTTCATGAGTGTTCTGTATATCCTTGAGTACAGATCCTTTGCCTCTTTGGTTAGGTTTTTTCAAAGGAATCTCATGGTTCTTCTTGCTATAGTAAATGGAATTGATTCTGTAATTTCTTTGTTAGTGTACAAGAATGCAACTGATTTCTGTGCATTGATTTTGAATCATGCCATATTATTGCATTGCTGTATGAGTTCTAGTAGTTTGGGGTGGAATCTTTATGTTTTCCACATAAAATATCATGTCATCAGCATAGAGAGAGAGTTTGACTTCTTCTTTGCCAATTTGAATACCTTTTATTTCTCTTTGTTGTCTGATTGCTGTTGCTAGGACTTCTAGTACTATGCTGAACTACAGTGACAAAAATGGGCATCCTTGTGATCTTGATCTCAAAGTGAAAGCTGTTATCTTTTCTCCACTGAGGATGATATTCACTTTGGGTTTTACATAGATGGATTTTATTAAATTGGGGAATGTTCCCTTTATCCCTATACTTTGAAGAGTTTTAAGCAGGAACATATGCTGTATTTTGTCCAAAGATTTTTCTGCATCAATTGGGAGGACCATGTGGTTCTTCTCTCTTCTATTATTGATTTGTTCTTCACATTGATTGATTTACAAATGTTGAACAATCCCATCCCAGGGATAAATCCCACCTGGTCATGGTGGATAATCTTTTTAATGTGCTATTGGATCCTATTAGCTAGGATCTTGTTGAGAATCTTTGCATCTATATTCATCAGGGATATTGGTCTGAAATTTCCCTTTCTGGTGGGAGTCTTTGCTGGTTTGGGCATCAAGATAATGCTGGCTTCATAGAAAGTGTCCAGAAGTTTTCTTTCTGTTTCTATTTTTTGAAACAGCTTCAGGAGAATAAGTGATATTCCTTCTTCGAATATTTGGTAGAACTCCCCAGGATATCTGTCAGGTCCTGGGCTTTTGTTTTCTGGGAGGTTTTTGATTACTTCTTCAATCTTGTTTCTAGACATTGGTCTATTCAGATTGTCAATTTCTTCCTGTTTCAGTCTTGGAAGTTTCTAGGTTTCCAGCAGTGCATCTATTCCTTAACTTATTAGCATATAAGTGTTGACAATTATTTCAGATAATTCTTTCTATTTCGTTGGTGTTTGTCATGATCTCTCCCCTTTCATTCAGAATTTTTTTTTTTTAATTTGGGAACTCTCCATTTTCTTTTGGATTAGTTTGGCCAGTGGTTTATTTATCTTATTAAGTCTCTCAAGGAAACAGCTGCTAGTTTTGTTGATGTATTCTACTGTATCTTTAGTTTCTAACTCCTTGATCTCAGCTCTAATCTTAATTAATTCCCGTCTAGTGCATGGGGTTGGCTTAATTTGTTGTTGATTTTCCAATCCTTTAAGGTATTTAGAGAGGCAGTGTATTTGGGATATTTGAAAATTTTTTGAGTGAGGTCTGGATGGCTATGTATATCCCCCTTAGGACTGCCTTTGTCATATCTCATAGGTTTTGGACTAATGTGTCTTCATTATCTTTGGTCTCCAAAGTCCTTTAACAAAGATATCAAGATAGATCCAGGAAGAATCAAAACAACCTTCCTCGCCCACACTGAGAATTTATAACCACTCTCCCATCTTTTTCAGTGTGTTAAAGCCTCTGCCTTCAGCTCAGGTCATGAGACAGATGACATGATTTTTATATGGAAAACCCAAAAGACTCCCCTCCCAAACTACTAGAATTCATACAGCAGTTCAGCAATGCGGCAGGATACAAATTCAATGTGCAGAAATCAGTGGCTTTCTTATACACTAACAATGAAAATACAGAAAGGGAAATTATAAAATCGATTCCATTTACTATAGCACCAAGAACCATAAGATACCTGTGAATAAACCTAACCAAAGAGGTAAAGGATCTGTACTCGAGGAAATATAGAGCACTCATGAAAGAAATTGAAGAAGACACAAAAAGATGGAAGACCATTCCATGTACTTGGATCAGAAAAATAAACATTGTTATAATGTCTACACTGCCTTGAGCAATCTATACTTTTAACGTCATTCCGATCAAAATGCCACCAGAATCCTCCCAAGAGCTGGAGCAAATAATCCAAAAATTTGTATGGAATCAGAAGATACTCCGAATCACTAAGGAAATGTTGAAAAACAAAAATAAAACTGGGGGCGTCACGTTACCTGATTTCAAGCTTTATTGCAAAGCTGTGATCACCAAGACAGCATAGTACTGGCATAAAAACAGACACATAGACCAGTGGAACAGAGTAGAGAGCCCAGATATGGACCCTCAACTCTATGGACAATTAATCTTCAACAAAACGGGAAAAAATATACAGTGGAAAAAGAAAGTCTCTTCAATAAATGGTGCTGGGAAAACTGGGAAGCTATATGTAGAAGAATGAAACTCGACCATTCTCTTACACCGTACACAAAGATAAACTCAAAATGTATAAAAGACCTCAATGTGAGACAGGAATCCATCAGAATCCTAGAGGAGAACATAGGCAGTAATCTCTTCGATATCAGTAATCTTTTCAATATCAAATACTTTCAAGTTATGTCTCCAAAGGCAAAGGAAACAAAAGTGAAAATAAACTTTTGGGACTTCATCAAAATCAAAAGCTTCTTCACAGCAAAGGAAATAGTCAAAAAAACAAAGAGGCAACCCATGGAATGGGAGAAGATGTTAGCAAATGACAGTACAGACAAAAGCTTGATATCCAGGATCTATAAAGAACTCCTCAAACTCAACACACACAACACAGACAATCATATAAAAAAAAATGGACCGAAGATATTAACAGACACTTGTCCAATGAAGACATACAAATGGCTATCAGACACATGAAAAAATGTTCATCATCACTAGCCCTCAGGGAGATTCAAATTTAAACCACATTTAGATATCACCTCACACCCGTTAGAATGGCCAAAATTAAGGAGACAGGAAAAAACATGTGTTGGAGGGGATGTGGAGAAAGGGGAATCCTCTTCCACTGTTGGTGGGAATGCAAGTTGGTGCAGGCTCTTTGGAGAACAGTGTGGAGATTCCTCGAGAATTTAAAAGTAGAACTTCCCTATGACCCTGCAATTGCACTCCTGGGTATTTACCCCAAAATTACAGATGTCATGAAAAGAAGGGCCATCTGTACCCCAATGTTTATTGCAGCAATGGCCACGCTCGCCAAACTGTGGAAAGAACCAAGATGCCATTCAATGGATGAATGGAAAAGGAAAATGTGGTCCATATACACTATGGAGTACTATACCTCCATCAGAAAGGACAAATACCCAACATTTGCAGCAACATGGGCGGGACTGGAAGAGATTATGCTGAGTGAAATAAGTCAAGCAGAGAGAGTCAATTGTCATATGGTTTCATTTATTTGTGGAGCATAACATATAGCATGGAGGACATGGTGAGTTAGAGAGAAGGGAGTTGGGGGAAATTGGAAGGGGAGGTGAATCATGAGACACTATGGACTCTGTAAAACAATCTGAGGGGTTTGAAGTGGTGGGAAGGTGAGACGTTGGGGTACCAGGTTGTGGGTATTATAGAGGGCACGGATTGCATGGAACACTGGGTGTGGTGAAAAAATAATGAAAACTGTTATGCTGAAAATAATTTTTATAAAAAGCTCGTAGCCCTCGGGCAAATAATACACTATATGTTAAAAAAATCATTAAAAAAAAGAATATAA
Source organism: Mustela erminea (assembly GCF_009829155.1). Lineage (NCBI taxonomy): Eukaryota > Metazoa > Chordata > Mammalia > Carnivora > Mustelidae > Mustela > Mustela erminea. Next base: position 2,771,319 of record NC_045616.1, read on the forward strand.
AAAAACCTACTTGTTTATTTGTGTAATGATAAACTTTTTTTCTCATTCTTTTGTTTATTTTCTAAAGATATATTCTTCATTGTTACAAGGAAAACTAAGCGCCACTGCAAACAGTTGTAACAATATGTTTTAAGTTGATAGCAATTTACTTTAATTACAAATAAAAACTCTACAATTCTCCCTTCCACACTTTATGTTAATGATATCACAAATTACATATTTTATTGTTTATCCAATAACATGGATTTCAGTTGTTGTTGTTAACACATTTGTTACTGACTTTGTATTTATATAAAAATGAATTACACACTACCATATTAGTAATACAGTAATATGTATTTTTCTATTTTTTCTGTTTTTTTTATTTTATATTTTATAAACATATATTTTTTATCCCCAGGGGTGCAGGTCTGTGACTAACCAGGTTTAAACACTTCACAGCACTCACCAAAGCACATACCCTCCCCAATGTCCATAACCCCACCCCCTTTCTCCCAACCCCCCTCCCACTGCAACCCTCAGTTTGTTTTATGAGATTAAGAGTCACTTATGGTTTGTCTCCCTCCCAATCCCATCTTGTTTCATTTATTCTTCTCCTACCCTAAAGCCCCCATGTTGCATTACCACTTCCTCATATCAGGGAGATCATATGATAGTTGTCTTTCTCTGCTTGACTTATATCGCTAAGCATGATACGCTCTAATTCCATCCATGTTGCCGCAAATGGCAAGATTTCATTTCTTTTGATGGCTGCATATTATTCCATTGTTTATATACAACATCTTCTTTATCCATTCATCTGTTGATGGACATCAAGGTTCTTTCCATAGTTTGGCTATTGTGGACATTGCTGCTATAAACATTCGGGTGCACGTGCCCCTTCGGATCACTACGTTTATATCTTTAGGGTAAATACCAAGTAGTGCAATTGCTGGGTCATAGGGCAGTTCTATTTTCAACATTTTGAGGAACCTCCATGCTCTTTTCCAGAGTGGCTGCACCAGTTTGCATTCCCACCAACAGTGTAGGAGGGTTCCCCTTTCTCCGCATCCTCACCAGCATCTGTCATTTCCTGAATTGTTAATTATAGCCATTCTGACTGGTGTGAGGAGATATCTCATTGTGGTTTTGATTTGTCTTTCCCTGATGCCGAGTGATATGGAGCACTTTTTCATGTGTCTGTTGGTCATCTGGATATCTTCTTTGCAGAAATGTCTGTTCATGTCCTCTACCCATTTCTTGATTGGATTATTTGTTCTTGGGGTGTTGAGCTTGCTAAGTTCTTTATAGATTTTGGACACTAGTCCTTTATCTGATGTGTCGTTTGCAAATATCTTCTCCCATTCTGTCAGTTGTCTTTTGGTTTTGTTAACTGTTTACTTTGCTGTGCAAAAGCTTTTGATCTTGATGAAATCCCAATAGTTCATTTTTGCCCTTGCTTCCCTTGCCTTTGGCAATGTTCCTAGGAAGATGTTGCTGCGGCTGAGGTCGAAGAGGTTGCTGCCTGTGTTCTCCTCAAGGATTTTGATGGATTCCTTTCTCACATTGAGGTCCTTCATCCATTTTGAGTCTATTTTCGTGTGTGGTGTAAGGAAATGGTCCAATTTCATTTTTCTGCATATGGCCGTCCAATTTTCCCAACACAATTTATTGAAGAGGCTGTCTTTTTCCATTGGACATTCTTTCCTGCTTTGTCGAAGCTTAGTTGACCATAGAGTTGAGGGTCTATTTCTGGGCTCTCAATTCTGTTCCATTAATCTATGTGTCTGTTTTTGTGCCAGTACCATGCTGTCTTGATGATGACAGCTTTCTAAGAGAGCTTAAAGTCCAGAATTGTGATGCCACCAACTGTGGCTTTCTTTTTCAATATTCCTTTGGCTATTCGAGGTCTTTTCTGGTTCCATATAAATTTTAGGATTATTTGTTCCACTTCTTTGAAAAAGATGAATGGTACTTTGATAGGAATTGCATTAAATGTGTAGATTGCTTTAGGTAGCATAGACTTTTCACAATATTTATTCTTCCAGTCCAGGAACATGGAACATTTTTCCATTTCTTTGTGTCTTTCTCAATTTCTCTCATGAGTACTTTATAGTTTTCTGAGTATAGATTCTGTGCCTCTTTGGTTAGGTTTATTCCCAGGTATTTTATGGTTTGGGGTGCAATTGTAAATGGGATTGACTCCTTAATTTCTCTTTCTTCTGTCTTGTTGTTGGTGTAGAGAAATGCAACAGATTTCTGTGCATTGATTTTATATCCTGACACATTACTGAATTCCTGTACAAGTTCTAGCAGTTTTGCAGTGGAGTCCTTTGGGTTTTCCACATATAATATCATATCATCTGTGAAGAGTGATAGTTTGACTTCTTCTTTGTCGATTTGGATGACTTTAATTTCCTTTTGTTGTCTGATTGCTGAGGCTAGGACTTCTAGTACTATGTGGAATAGCAGTGGTGATAATGGACATCCCTGCCGTGTTCCTGACCTTAGCGGAAAAGCTTTCAGTTTTTCTCCATTGAGAATGATATTTGCGGTGGGTTTTTCATAGATGGTTTTGATGATATTGAGGAATGTGCCCTCTATCCCTACACTTTGAAGAATTTTAATCAAGAAGGGATCCTGTACTTTGTCAAATGCTTTTTCAGCATCTATTGAGTGTATCATATGGTTCTTGTTCTTTCTTTTATTGATGTGTTGTACCACATTGATTGATTTGCGGAGGTTGAACCAAACTTGCAGCCGTGGAATAAATCCCACTTGGTCGTGGTGAATAATCCTTTTAATGTACTGTTGAATCCTATTGGCTAGTATTTTGGTGAGAATTTTTGCATCTGTGTTCATCAATGATATTGGTCTATAGCTCTCTTTTTTGATGGGATCCTTGTCTGGTTTGGGGATCAAGGTGATGCTGGCCTCATAAAATGAGTTTGGAGGTTTTCCTTCCATTTCTATTTTTTGGAACTGTTTCAGGAGCATAGGAATTATTTCTTCTTTAAATGTTTGGTAGAATTCCCCCGGGAAGCCGTTTGGCCCTGGGCTTTTGTTTGCTTGGAGATTTTTAATGACTGTTTCAATCTCCTTACTGGTTATGGGTCTGTTCAGGCTTTCTATTTCTTCCTGGTTCAGTTGTGGTAGTTTATATGTCTCTAAGAATGCATCCATTTCTTCCAGAATGTCAAATTTGTTGGCGTAGAGTTGCTCATCGTATGTTCTTATAATTGTTTGTATTTCTTTGGTATTGGTTGTGATCTCTCCTCTTTCATTCGTGATTTTATTTATTTGGGTCCTTTCTCTTTTCTTTTTGATGAGTATGGCCAGGGGGTTATCAATTTTATTAATTCTTTTAAAGAACCAGCTCCTAGTTTCGTTGATTTGTTCTATTGTTTTTTTTTTGGTTTCTATTTCATTGATTTCTCCTCTGATCTTTATGATTTCTCTTCTCCTGCTGGGTTTAGGGTTTCTTTCTTGTTCTTTCTCCAGCTCCTTTAGGTGTAGGTTTAGGTTGTGTACCTGAGACCTTTCTTATTTCTTGAGAAAGGCTTGTACCATTATATATTTTCCTCTCAGGACTGCCTTTGTTCTGTCCCACAGATTTTGAACTGTTGTGTTTTCATTATCATTTGTTTCCATGATTTTTTTCAATATTTCTTTAATTTCCTGGTTGACCCATTCATTCTTTAGAAGGATGCTGTTTAGTCTCCATGTATTTGGGTTCTTTCCAAACTTCCTCTTGTGGTTGAGTTCTAGCTTCAGAGCATTGTGGTCTGAAAATATGCAGGGAATGATCCCAATCGTTTGATGCCAGCTGAGTCCTGGTTTAGGACTGAGGATATGATCTATTCTGGAGAATGTTCCATGTGCACTAGAGAAGAATGTGTATTCTGTTGTTTTGGGATGAAATGTTCTGAATATATCTGTGATGTCCATCTGGTCCAGTGTGTCGTTTAAGGCCTTTATTTCCTTGTTGATCTTTTGCTTGGATGGTCTGTCCATTTCAGTGAGGGGAGTGTTAAAGTCCCCTACTATTATTGTATTATTGTTGATGTGTTTCTTTGATTTTCTTATTAATTGGTTTATATAGTTGTCTGCTCCCACGTTGGGGACATAGACATTTAAATTGTTTGATCTTCATGTTGGACAGATTCCTTGAGTATGATATAGTGTCCTTCCTCATCTCTTATTATAGTCTTTGGCTTAAAATCTAATTGATCTGATATAAGGATTGCCACTCCTGCTTTCTTCTGATGCCCGTTAGCATGGTAAATTCTTTTCCACACCCTCACTTTAAATCTGGAGGTGTCTTCGGGCTTAAAATGAGTTTCTTGTAGGCAACATATAGATTTTTTTTTTTTATCCATTCTGATACACTGTGTCTTTTGATTGGGTCACTTAGCCCATTAACATTCAGGGTAACTATTGAGAGATATGAATTTAGTGCCATTGTATTGCCTTTAAGGTGACTGTTACTGTGTATTGTCTCTGTTCCTTTCTGATCTACCACTTATAGGCTCTCTCTTTGCTTAGAGGACCCCTTTCAATATTTCCTGTAGAGCTGGTTTGGTGTTTGCAAATTCATTCAGTTTTTGTTTGTCCTGGAAGCTTTTAATCTCTCCTTCTATTTTCAATGATAGCCTAGCTGGATATAGTATTCTTGGCTGCATGTTTTCTCATTTAGTGTTCTGAATATATCATGCCAGCTCTCTCTGGTTTGCCAGGTCTCTGTGGATAAGTCTGCTGCCAATCTAATATTTTTATCATTGTATGTTACAGACTTCTTTTCCTGGGCTGCTTTCAGGAATTTCTCTTTGTCACTCAGATTTGTAAATTTTACTATTAGTGACGGGGTGTGGACCTATTCTTATTGATTTTGAGGGGCGTTCTCTGCACCTCCTGAATTTTGATGCTTGTTCCCTTTACCATATTGGGGAAATTCTCCCTAATAATTCTCTCCAGTATACCTCTTCTCCCCTCTCTCTTTCTTCTTCTTCTGGAAACCTAATTATTCTAATGTTGTTTCATCTTATGGTGTCACTTATCTCTCAAATTCTCCCTTCGTGGTCCAGTAGCTGTTTGTCCCTCTTTTGCTCTGCTTCTTTATTCTTTGTCATTTGGTCTTCTATATCTCTAATTCTTTCTTCTACCTCATTTATCCTAGCAATGAGAGCCTCCATTTTTTATTGCACCTCATTAATAGCTTTTTTGATTTCAATTTGGTTAGATTTTAGTTCTTTTATTTCTCCAGAAAGGGCTTTTATATCTCCTGAGAGGGTTTCTCAAATATCTTCCATGACTTTTTCGAGTCCGGCTAGAATCTTGAGAATTGTCATTCTGAACTCTAGATCTGACACATTACCAATGTCTGTATTGCTTAGGTCCCTAGCCTTCGGTACTGCCTCTTGTTCTTCTTCTTTTTTTTTTTTTTTTTTTGTGGTGAATTTTTCCGCCTTGTCATTTTGTCCAGATACAAGTATATGAAGGAGCTAGTGAAATACTAAAAGAGTGGCAACAACCCCAGGAAAATATGCTTTATCCAAATCAGAAGAGATCCCAAATTGTGAGGGGGGAGAAAGGGTATAAAAAGAGGTTCAGAAAGAAAGAAAGAATAAAAAAAAGGAACAAAAGAAAAGAATTAAAAAAAGGATAAAGAAAAGTATAAAAAAGAAAATTTATATATATATATATATTAGATAAACTAGTTAAAAAACGTTAAAAAAGAAAGGGTAAAAGTTAAAAAAATTTAGCAGAAGAAGAGAAAAAAATGAAAAAGAAAAATTAAATTAACTGCAAAACAAAGAATCATAGGGAGAATGCCATGAGTTCCGTGCTTTGCTTTCTCCTCCTCTGGAATTCTGCTGCTCTCCTTGGTATTGAAACTGCACTCCTTGGTAGGTGAACTTGGTCTTGGCTCGATTTCTTGTTGATCTTCTGGGGGAAGGGCCTGTTGTAGTGATTCGCAAGTGTCTTTGTCCCAGGCGGAATTGCACTGCCTAAGGGCCCGGCTGAGTAATCCGCTCGGGTTTGCTTTCAGGAGCTTTTGTTCCCTGAGTGCTTTCCGTAGAGTTCCGGAGGACAGGAATACAAATTCCGGCCTCCTGGTCTCCGGCCCAGAGGAGCCGAGAGCCTGGGGTCCCACTCCTCAGTGCGCCCTCAAAGAACAATACCCAGTAACTCCCATCTGCCTGACCTCTGGCCACGCTCCGAGCTCACTGAGCCTGCAACTGGTTCAAGGCAACCCTGAGATCTGAGCTCACTGTCGGCTCTGTCTCTATAGCTGGCTTCCCCATTCTAATACCTGTAAGTTCTGTGACACTCAGACACCCCCGATCCTTCTGTGACTCTGCAGGACCTGAGGCCACGCTGACCCCGAATGTGCTTCACCTCGGTTTAGCCTCTGGAGCAATGTCCCTCAGTAGAACAGACTTTTAAATGTCCTGAGTTTGTCTCCATTTATCTGCCGCTTGCTGGGAGCCTGCCCCTCCCCCCTGGGGTCTATCTTCCCATTGCTTTGGATTCAGTTCTCCGCCAGTCCTACCTTTCAGAAAGTGGTTGTTTTTCTGTTTCTAGAATTGCTGTTCTTCTCTTCAATCTGGCGATGGATTTGTAAGTGTTTACAATCTTTAGATAAGCTATCTAGCTGATCTCCTTCTAGCTAAAGTAGTCTCAGCCTGCTATTTCTCTGCCATCTTCACTCCTCCCCCCAGTATGTATTTTTCTATAGATTTACCTTAACCAGTGAGTTTAAAACTTCCATACATTACTGTGTGAGGGTTTTTAAGCCTGTTTCTTTTTCAAGTTTAACAATTCCTAGAGAGAGTTTGGGTAGAAGATGACAGATTAACAGAGTATCCATGGACACAAGAGACAACACCTGAACCTATGCAATCAAATCTGATCACAATTTAAAAACTAGAAGAATAGATAATTTAAAGTTAATCATAAAGAGAAGGCCAGATGCAAAAGATTAAAAGAAGAAGAGATATGGTTGTAAACTAAACCCAAGCCCAACTAACCACAGACAGAGGAAACATCACAAGCACAGAGACTGAGAGAATAAGACCCCATACCAAAAACCTCTGGAAATGGAGACTTATGCAGAGAATATGAGTTCCCAAAATTTATGGTTTTAAAACTCAACAAGGCTTAATGCCAGGAACTTTAAAATTCAGTGAATCCTGACTCCAGGAGTTCAAAAAATCAGTGGGCTTAAGGAAGCAAAGACGGTGGTACATTAGGAGGGCACTAGGTTTGTCTCATCCCTTGCACACAACCAGATAATTACCAAATAATTAAGAATACCCAAGAAATAAAACTGAGGACTGATAGAATAAAGTCCAGATCTATAGAGAGAGTAGAGGCCATGTTTAGGAAGGTAGGAAATGGAGAGAAAAAGTTTGTGGGAGAAATGGATCATGGGCACTACAGAAGAGGAGAGCCCTTTTAATGGAGAAAGGTGAAAGAGAGAGGAGCATACAGGGAGATACATAAGAATAACAGTTCCCCAAAGCCATTGGCTGGAAAATGAGAGAAGCTGATTTTCATGTTTCTTTCAACCAGCAGTATTTGAATTCTATAATTGTAAATGTCAGCAAACTTGGCTGGAATGGAGCCCTGAGAGTTCTGTCCTACCCCTGGAGAGAAGACAGGTAAACAACCCAGAAACATGTGTCATGATCTGAGGAACACCCAGGGCATACAGAGGAGAGATTATTCACTTCCTTGGAGCACACCCCTGAGAAGTAATATTCCTCGGGAATCCTCTCAAGGGACAAAGGAGACACCAGGTGCCATCGTCTCCCATCCCACAACATAAATGCAGAGCTACCTGCAAAAGGCAACTTGGTCTTCATGCTGGCTGCATAGCCTACTTACTTAAAGTCCAATGCCTCTGCACTCTAACAATACTGCCCTTACTGGTCAAGCCTCCCTCAGTCACATCACAATGACAGCCTCCCCAAGGAATCTGCACAGACTCCTGCCCACAACACATCCCTAGTGCCTAGACTTTTGAAAGACGGTACACTTGGCTGGAATAGAGCATGAAGAATTCTGCATTATTCCTGGAGAGAAAGTAGGTAAACAACCCCAAGGGCAGACATCATATAGGTAACAATCTGGAACAGTTGCCTGAGATACATGAGGGGTGTTTTGCTCTACCTGGGGTCATTGTTTCAGAGCAGCAAATATAGAGACTCTGCTCTAGGAACAAAACATATAGCTGAGAATATCTCCTTCCCCTATACGACAGTATAAATGCAGACCCATCTTGGTGCAACAATGTCAGCACTGACTGACTAATGTGCTTTTACCAGGTTCAATACCATTGCACTCTGCCAGTACTGTCCTTCACAATGAAGTTTGCCTCAGTCCCAGAGAGGCAGACTACTTCCCCAGAAGACCAGCAGAAATACCTCCCACACCTAATCTCTTAAATAGAGTCTTGCAAGTCATCAGTTCTCATGTAAGTAGCATCAGGTCTCATTGCACAAGCCAACAAGAGTGCACCTTGTTAAAACTCACAACTCTCTCTTCAAGGATGGGGCACTTCCCACTGCAGGCAAGGAGAACTTCTATAGATAACTTTCCTGAAGGAAAGATCGGTCAAAACACAGCAGAATGTACGTAGTACATATCAAAGACCTTTCCCAAGACACCAGGCCCAAGACTCTATATAGCTTCTTCATAAAGCCATTACTTTCAGGAGCAAGAAACATAACAGGATTTCCCAACACAGAGACATAACAAAATTTCAAGACAGAGTACTTCATCCTAAAAGAAAGAAAAACAAATGGTCATAATCAGGGATCTAATAAAAGAAAGATATACATAATATGCTTCATGGATAATTTAAACAACAATCATAAAGTTGCTATTTGGCATGGGAAAAGAATGGAGACATCAAGAAGACCCTTAGTGTATACCTAAAGAGCTAAGGAGTGCACATGTTGTGATGGGCACTGTGTGTTGTATACAACTAATGGATCATTGAACACCACACCAAAAACTAATGATGTACTATATGGTGGGTAACTGAACATAATTTAAAGATATATAAATAAATCAGTCAAAAATGAAAAATGTAATAACTGAGATTTGAAACTGACAGGATGCAGTGAACACAAGGATGGAAGATGCAGAGGAACAAGTGAATTAGAAGATAAAATAATTGAAAATAACTAAGCTGAACAAAACAGAGAAAGAAGAATAATGCAACATGAGAACTGACTTAGACAACAGAGTGACTATCAAACACAATAACATTAATATCATAGGAGTCCTGGAAAAAGGAAAGAGAAAAGGGGACAGGAAACTTATTTGAGGAAATGATAGCAAAAAATTCTCTAATCTAGAGAAGGGATCAGACATCCAAATCCAGGAAGTACAGAAAATTCACATCAAAATCAACAAAACCAAACTGACATCAAGATATATTGTAACTAAATTTGCAAAATATGACAATAAAGAAGTCTTAAAGAAGTCATTAATTTACAAGAAAATACATTACAGTAAGACAAGTTGGATATTTCTCAACAGAAATTTGGCAACCCAGAAGAGAGTGGCATAATATATCAATCTGCTGAATGACAATAATCTGCAGACTAGAATAATCTATTCAAAAAGGGTATAATTCAGAAAACAAGGAGAGATAAAGAGGTTCCCAACAAAATCTGAAGGAGTTGGCCACTGAAACAGCCCTTCATAAAATATTAAAATGGATGCTTTGAGTGGAAAGGAAAGACCAAAAATGACTAAGCAAGAATAGAACAGAGAAACATCTCCAGGAAGAAGAAGAAGAAGAAGAATAAAAGAAAAGGACTGCAAATAATAAAATAAAATAAATGTATATCTATCAATACCCTGATTGTCAATGGACTTAATATTCTAATCCAAAGATATAGGATATACTGAGAGAGAGAGAGAGAGAGAGAGAGATCTAAATGTGACCTACAAGAGGCTGATTTTAGAGCAAAAGTCATCTGAAGATTGAAAGTAAAATAGACAGATATTTATCATATTAATGAACATCAAATGAAAGCCAGAGTAGCAATACATAGGAAAAAAAAATATTTTAAACCAAGGACTATAACAGGAAATGTAGAATGATACTATGTCATAATAAAGGGGACTATCTAACAAGAAGATGTAACAACTATAAATATTTGCACCCAACATGAGAGAACCCAGATATATAAAACAATTAATAATAAGCATACAGAAACTAACTAATGATAATACAATAATAATAGGTGACATTAACACTCCAACTACATCAATGCACAGATCTAAGCAGAAAATCAACAAGGAATTGATGAATGATACATTGGACCAGATGGACATAAAATATATATTCAGAATATTTCAACCCAAAGCAGCAGAATAGACATTGTTTTTCAAGTGCACATGGGGCATTCTCCAGAAAACCTCACATATTGGGTCACAAATCGGGTCTCAAAATATACACAAAGATTGAGGCCAAAACATGTTTTTTTTTGACCACAATACTATTAGACTTGAAGTGACCTACAAGAAAAAAATTTGGAAAGACTACAAATATATGGAGGTTGAACAACGTGCTACTAAACAAAGAAAGTTTCAAATAAGAAATCAAAGAGGAAATTAAAAAATATATATACATAGAAATTAATGAAAATGAAAATGTGCAATGGTCCAAAAGCTTTGGGATGCAGCAAAGCAATCCAAGAATTAAGTAAATAACAATACAGGCTTAGCAAAAAGCAAGAAATATATGAAATGAACAACATAACCTTACATCTAAAAAGCAAGAAAAGACAAACAAATGAAGACTAAAGCCAGCAGAAGTAAGGAAATAATAAAAGTCTGAACAGAAACAAATGACACAAACACAAATAATCTAATAATAAAAAAAAATCAATGAAACCAGAAGCTGGTTCTTTGAAATGTTAATAAAATTTATAAATCCCAATCCAGACTTAACAAAAAGAAAAGATAAAGGCCAAAAGTAAATAATGTAACAAGCAAGGGGGGAGAAATAATAACCAACACCACAGAAATATAATTAAAAGATCATTATTTAATGAAATAAATAATTTTATGAAAAATTATATTCCAAAAAAAGGACCACCTCCAAGAAATGGATACATTTCTAGAAATATAAATTATATCCAAACTGTAATAAGAAGGGGGCGCCTGGGTGGCTCAGTGGATTAAAGCCTCTGCCTTTTGGCTCAGGTCATGATCCCAGGGTTCTGGGATCGAGCCTCGCTTCGGGCTCTCTGTTCAGCAGGGAGCCTGCTCCTCTCTCTGCCTCTACCTGCCACTCTGCCTGCTTGTGTTCTCTCTCTCTCTCTCTCTCTCTCTCTCTCTCAATTTCTCTCTCTGACAAATAAATAAATAAAATCCTTAAAAAAATGAATGCAAAATTTTTTAAAAATAAAATGTTAGCAAATAAAAGCCAACAGTACATTAAAAGAATCATTCACTGCAATCAAGTGGGAATTATTCCCTGGCTCCTGGGGTGGTTCACACTTGCAAATCAAACAATGTGGCACACCATATTAATAAAAGAAATGTTAAGAACAACTCATACCCAAAAACTAAATAATTAAGTTAAAAATAGGCAGAAGACATGAAAAATATTTTTCCAAAGAAATCATGGAGATGGCCAACAGACACAGGAAAAGATGCTCAACATCAGTCAACATCAGGGAAAAACAGATCAAAACTGTGATGAGATATCCCATCACTCCCATCAAAATGGCTAATATTTTTTAAAGATTTTTATTTATTTATTTGACAGAGATCACAGGTAGACAGAGAGGCAGGCAGAGAAAAAGGAGGAAGCAGGCTCCCTGCTGAGCAGAGAGCCTGATGTGGGACTCGATCCCAGGACCCTGGGATCATGACCTGAGCCGAAGGCAGAGGTTTTAACCCACTGAGCCACCCAGGTGCCCCTCAGAAAGGCTAATATTAACAACACAGGGAACCAATGGTTTTGACAAGGACGAGGAGTAAGGGGAACATTTTTCTATTCTTGGTGCAACTACTCTGGACAGCACTATGGAGGTCCCCCAAAACATTAAGACATATCACTGCTCTATGATCCAGCAATTAACACTACCAAAGGATAAAAGAAAAAGTGATTCAAGGGAAACATTCATCCTGATGTTAATAGCAGCATTATTAACAAAGCAAATTATGGAAAGAACCAAAATGTCCATCGACTGATGAATGGATAAAGAAAAGGTGGCGCACGCGCGCACACACACACACACACACACACACAAACACACACTGGACTATTACTCATCTATTAAAAATAATGAAATTTTGCCATTTACGAGATGTGGATGGAGCTAGAGAGAATTATGCTAACTGAAATAAGTCAGTTGAGGAAATTACAAATATCAATTATTTCACTCACAGGTGGAAATAAGAAATAAAAGAAACAAACATGGGGGGAAGAGAGTAAGTCAAGAAATAACTCTTAACTATAGAGAACAAACTGATGGTTACTCCAGCAGAGGTGGACGGGATGGGATGGGTTTTATAATTGATGGGTACCAAGGTGGACCCTTGTTGTGATGAGCACCAGGAGATATATGTAAGTGATGAATCATTAAATTCTAAAACTGGAATTAATATTGCACTGTTGGTTAACTAATTGGAATTTAATTTAAATTAAATTAAATTTGAGAAATAATAAGGATATGTCACATATACACAATGTAATATTACTCAGCTGTAAACAAAAACAAACAACTATAACAACAACAAAAACCACAATCTTGTCATTTGTGACAATTTAGATGGACCTACAGGGTATTATGCTAAACCAAACAGAGAAAGGAAAATACCATATAATTTTACTTCTTTGTGGAATCTACCAAAAAAAGAAACAAATGAACAAATGAACAAAACAAGCAAAATAAACTCATTAATACAGAGAACAAAATGAGGGTTATCCAGTGATGGAGGATGGGGAGAGAAGTCAAGTAGGTTAATGTGATTCAAAGGCACCCAATTTCAGCTAGGAATTAAATATGTCATAGGAATTAAGAGTCCAGCAACTGGAGTATAGTCAGTAATATTATAATAACTTTGTAAGGTTACAGACTACAGCTACACATACAGTGTTGAACATTTTGTAATTTATATAATTGTCAAATCAATATGGTATATCTTCAACTAAAATAATATTGTATGTCGATTTTGTTTCAATTTAAAAAGTAAGCAGCATTTAAAAACTAAAAACAAATAAATAGAATACTAATATATAAGCAATCATTTAAGGGAGGAAAAAAACAGAATGTCTATTAGCCTTTATTATAATAAACCAGGTCTACATACAATGAAATTCATTAAATTTTGTTTTTCTGGGAAAGTTTTTGTCTCTTCCTCACTTCATTTTTAAAAAAAAAAATATTTATTTATTCAAGATTGAGAGTGAGAGAGAGAGCAGAAGCAAGGGAGAGTGACAGAGGGAGTGGAAGAGGGAGAAGCTCAAGCAGAATTCCTGCTGGATGTGGAGCCTGATAGAGCTTGATATCAGGACCCTGAGATCACAACCTGACACAAAATCGAGAGTTGGATATGCAATTGACTGAGCCACCCAGGTGCTGCTCTTCTACTTGACTTTTTTAAGGATAATTTGGCCATGCACTATATTCTTGGTTGCAAGGTATTTGTTTGTTTGTTTATTTGTTTGTTTGTTTTTCTTTCAGCAGTGTATGTTTATTTGTTTTTCTTTCAGCACATTGAATAATATCATCCCTTTAGCTTCCAGCCTGAATGATTTTTGATGAGAAACCCACCAATAGTGATATAGAGATTCTCATGTATGTGATAAATTGCTTTCCTAATTCTTTCAAAATTATCTCTGCCTATGAATTTTGACAATTTGATTTTGATACATGTTTTAGTGTAGTCCATTTTGAGTCTATCATATTTGGGATCCTATGGTTTTCTGAATTTCTTGAATTTCCTTCCCATATTTTAAACATATGAAATATGTTTAATTCTTTATTTTATTTTTTTTTAATTTTTTCAATTTATTTATTTTCAGAAAAACAGTATTCATTATTTTTTCACCACACCAAGTGCTCCATGCAATCCGTGCCCTCTATAATACCCACCACCTGGTACCCCAACCTGCCAACCCCCGCCACTTCAAACCCCTCAGATTGTTTTTCCGAGTCCATAATCTCTTGTGATTTACTTACCCTTCCAATTTACCCCAACTCCCTTCTCCTCTCTAACACCACTTATCCTCCATATTTGTTATGCTCCACAAGTGAAACCATATGATAATTGACTCTCTCTGCTTGACTTACTTCATTCAACATAATCTCTTCCAGGCCCGTCCATGTTGCTACAAAAGTTGAGTATTCATCCTTTCTTATGGAGGCATAATACCCCATAGTGTATATGAACCACATCTTCCTTATCCATTCGTCCATTGAAGGGCACCTTGGTTCTTTCCATAGTTTGGCGACTGTGGCCATTGCTGCTATAAACATTGGGGTACAAGTGGCCTTTCTTTTTACGACATCTGTATCCTTGGGGTAAATACCCAGGAGTGCAATTGCAGGGTTATAGGGAAGCTATATTTTTAATTTTTTGAGGAATCTCCACACTGTTCTCCAAAGAGGCTGCACCAACTTGCATTCCCACCAACAGCGGAAGAGGGTTCTCCTTTCTCCACATCCTCTCCAACACATGTTGTTTCCTGTTTTGTTAATTTTGGCCATTCTAACTGGTGTAAGGTGATATCTCAATGTGGTTTTAATTTGAATCTCCCTGAGGGCTAATGATGATGAACATTTTTTCATGTGTCTGATAGCCATTTGTATGTCTTGATTGGAGAAGTGTCTTTTCATATCTTCTGCCCATTTTTTGATATGTTTACTTGTTTCGTGTGTGTTGAGTTTGAGGAGTTCATTATAGATCCTGGATATCAACCTTTTGTCTGTACTGTCATTTGCAAATATCTTCTCCCATTCTGTGGGTTGCCACTTTGTTTTTTGTTTGTTTGTTTGTTTGTTTTGACTGTTTCCTTTGCTGTAGAGAAGCTTTTGATTTTGATGAAGTCCAAAAGTTTATTTTCACTTTTGTTTCCTTTGCTCTGGGAGACATATCTTGAAAGAAGTTGCTGTGGCTGATATCGAAGAGATTACTGCCTATGTTCTCCTCTAGGATTCGGATGGATTCCTGGCTCACATTGAGGTCTTTTATCTATTTTGAGTTTATCTTTGTGTACGGTGTAAGAGAATGGTCGAGTTTCATTCTTCTAAAATAGCTGCCCAGTTTTCCCAACACCATTTATTGAAGTGATTGTCTTTTTTCCACTGTATATTTTTTCCTGTTTTGTCAAAGATTAATTGACTGTGGAGTTGAGGGTCCATATCTGGGCTCTCTACTCTGTTCCACTGGTCTATGTGTCTGTTTTTATGCCAGTACCATGCTGTCTTGGTGATCACAGTCTGGTAACATGATGCCCCAGCTTTATTTTTGTTTTTCAACATTTCCTTAATGATTCGGGATCTCTTCTGATTCCATACAAATTTTAGGATTATTTGCTCCAGCTCTTTGAAGAACACCAGTGGAATTTTGATTGGAACGGCATTAAAAGTATATATTGCTCTAGGTAGTATAGACATTTTAACAATGTTTATTCTTCCAATCCAAGAGCATGGAATGGTCTTCCATCTATTTGTGTTTTCTTCAATTTCTTTCATGAGTGTTCTGTAGTTCCTCGAGTACAGATCCTTTACCTCTTTGGTTAGGTTTATATCCAGGTATCTTATGGTTCTTGGTGCTATAGTAAATGGAATCGATTCTCTAATTTCCCTTTCTGTATTTTCATTGTTAGTGTATAAGAAAGCCACTGATTTCTGTACATTGACTATGTATCCTGCCACGTTGCTGAATTGCTGTATGAGTTCTAGTAGTTTGGGGGTGGAGTCTTTTGGGTTTTCCATATAAAGAATCATGTCATCTGCGAAGAGAGAGAGTTTGACTTCTTCATTACCAATTTGGATACCTTTTATTTCTCTTTGTTGTCTGATTACTGTTGCTAGGACTTCTAATACTATGTCAAACAAGAGTGTTGAGAGTGGGCTTCCTTGTCGTGTTCCTGATCTCAACGGGAAGGCTTCAAGCTTTTTCCCATTGAGGATGATATTTGCTGTGGGTCTTTCATAGATAGATTTGATGAGGTTCAGGAATGTTCCCTCTATTCCTATACTTTGAAGCGTTTTGATCAGGAAAGGATGCTGGATTTTGTCAAATGCTTTTTCTGCATCCATTGAGAGGACCATGTGGTTCTTCTCTCTTCTCATATTAATTTGTTGTATCACATTGATTTATTTGCGAATGTGGAACCATCCTTGCAGCCCAGAGATGAATCCCACCTGATCATGGTGGATAATCTTTTTAATGTGCTGTTGGATCCTGTTGGCTAGGATCTTGTTGAGAATCTTAGCATCCATATTAATCAGTGATATTGGTCTAAAATTCTCCTTTTTGGTAGGATCTTTGCCTGGTTTGGGGATCGGAGTAATGCTGCCTGGTTTGGGGATCAGAGTAATGCTGGATTCATAGAAAGAGTCTGGAAGTTTTCCTTCTGCTTCAATTTTTTGAAATAGCTCCAGGATAATAGGTGTTATTTCTTCTTTGAAGGTTTGGTAGAAATCCCCAGGAAATCCGTCAGGTCCTGGGCTCTTGTTTTTTGGGAGGTTTTTGATCACTGCTTCAATCTCGTTATTAGATATCAGTCTATTCAGGTTGTCCATTTCTTCCTGGTTCAATTTTGGTAGTTTATATTTTTTCTGGAATGCATCAATTTCATCTAGGTTGCTAAGCTTATTGGCATATAACTGTTGATAATAACTTCTGATGATTGTTTCTACTTCCTTGGTGTTAGTTGTGATCTCTCTCTTTTCATTTATGATTTTATGAATTTGGGCTTTCTCTCTTTTCTTCTGGATTAGTGTGGCCAATGGTTTATCGATCTTATTGATTTTTTCAAAAACCAGCTTCTAGTTTCATTGATACGTTCTATTGTATCTCTGGTTTCTACCTCATTGATTTCAGCTCTAATCTTGATGATTTCCCTTCTTATGTGTGGAGTTGGTTTGATTTGTTGTTGATTCTCCAGTTCTTTAAGGTGTAGAGACAGCTGGTGTGTTCTGGATTTTTCAATTTATGGGGGGGAGGCTTGGATGGCTATATATTTCCCCCTTAGAACCGCCTTTGCTGTATCCCATAGGTTTTGGACATAAGTGTCTTCATTCTCGTTGGTTTCAATGAATTGTTTCAGTTCTTCTTTAATCTCCTGGTTGATCCAAGCATTCTTAAGCAAGGTGGTCTTTAGCTTCCAGGTGTTTGAGTTCCTTCTGAACTTTTCCTTGTAATTGAGCTCCAGTTTCAAAGCATTGTGATCTGAGAATATGCAGGGAATAATCTCAGTCTTTTGGTATCGGTTGAGTCCTGATTTGTGAGCCAGTATGTGGTATATTCTGGAGAAGGTTCTGTGTGCACTTGAGAAGAATGAGTATTCTGTTGTTTTAGGGTGGAATGTTCTGTATATATCTATCTGGCCCAATATGTCATTCAATGCTCTTGTTTCTTTATTGATTTTCTGCTTCGATGATCTGTCTATTTCTGAGAGAGGTGTGTTAAGATCTCCTACAATTAGTGTGTTCATATCAATGTGACTCTTTATCTTGATTAACAGTTTTCTTAAGTAATTGACTGCTCCCATATTGGGAGCACAGATATTTACAATTGTGATATCATCTTGGTGGAAAGTCCATTTAAGGATTATGTAGTGTCCTCCTGTATCTCTGACTACAGTCTTTAGTTTGAAGTCTAATTTATCTGATATGAGAATCGCTACCCCAGCCTTCTTTTGTGGCCCATTGGCATGAAAGATGCTTCTCCATCCCTTCATTTTCAGTCTGGGTGTATCTTTAGGTTCAAAATGTGTCTCTTGTAGACAATATATGGATGGTTCCTCTCGTTTTATCCAATCTGCAACCCTGTGCCACTTTATGGGTGCATGTAGGCCATTCATATTGAGAGTGATTATTGATAGATACGTTTTTATTGACATCGAGTTACCTTTGAAGTCTTTCTTTCTGTGGACTCTTTCTATATTTCTGTTCAATGCTATTCTTGGGATTTTTCCTCTTTTATAGAACCCCCCTTAATATTTCCTGCAGTGTTGGCTTGGTGGTTGAATAGTCTTTTAAGCCTTGCCAGTTTTGAAAACTCTATCTCTCCATCCATTTTGAATGTTAGTCTTGATGGATAAAGTATTCTTGGCTGCATGTTCTTCTCATTTAGTGCCCTGAATATATCATGCCAGCCTCTTCTGGCTTGCCAGGTCTCTGTGGACAGGTCTGACGTTATTCTGATGGGCTTCCCTCTGTAAGTAAGGAGCCTCTTTGCCCTGGTGGCTTTCAAGAGATTATACCTACAATTATAATTCCTCAATTTGACTATCAGGTGTCGTGATGTTTTTTTGGAATGTATGATCTTGGGTAGAGACTGTTCATCCTCTAGTACATGAACGCTGTTTCCATTTGCGAGATTGGGAAAATTTTCATGAAGAACTTGTTCCTCTATATCTTCTAGACTTCTTTCTTTATCCTCCCCTTCAGGGATTCCAATATGTCTTACATTGGAACGCTTCATGGCATCATTTATATCCCTGATTCTGTTTTCGTGGTTTCTAAGCTGTTTGTTCCAGGCTTCCTCCTGATCCTTTGTTTCTATTTGTTTGTCTTCCAGATCACTAATTCTATCTTCTGTCTCAGTTACCCTAGCTTGGAGAGAGTTTAGATTAGATTGGAATTCACTGAGAGCATTGTGAACCTCCTCCCTGGTAGCTTTAAGCTCCGCCCTAACATTGTGAACATCCTGTCTGGTCTCTTTCAGTTCGGCCCTAACCAATTCCATTTGGTCATCCATGGCTTTCTCCAACCTAGCTATTGCCTGGTTAATTGTTAGCCTGAATTCTCTTTCGGACATATTATCTATGTTGATAGCCGTTAGCTCTGTTGCAGAAGGTCCATCCTTGGTATTTTTCTTCTGTTTGGCATTCCTCCTCCTAGTCATTTTGGTGGGAGATGACTGAACAGATGCAGCTGGATGTATCAACTGTGGTGCAGTCAAGGTGCACCCTGGAACACTTCTGAGCAATCAGGATTCCCCACCCAAATGAGAGACAAAAGAAAAGAAAAAGAAAAAGAATAGAAGAAAAAAAAAGAGAGAGAGAGAGACAGGAATGAAAAGGAAGATGAAAAAGAACGTTCAGCCCCAATGGGCCCCAAGGTAAGATTTATGAAGTAGAAAAACAAAGAGAGATAAAAAGACTGATACAAATATATGACAAGAGAAAAAATATATTTATGCAAATAAAGAAAGAACCTCGTCAAAAAGAACCCCAAGTGTAAAATTTATATGCTATCAGGACAAACACAAAAAACACAGAAACACTGGGGACCGGTGGAAGAAGATGGGAGAGTTCTTATAAATTCTCAGTGTGTGCGCGGAAGGTTGTTTTGATTTTTCCTGGATGTATCTTGATATCTCTGTTAAAGGACTCAACCTTCCTAAGAGAAAGGGGATTAAAAATTGTTTTACCTATAGGGGTAGTACTGATTGGGGAAAGGGGATTACTTTGAAGTTTAACTCTATATGAATATTAGGGGATAAAAATAAAAAGGAATGAACTAGCCAAAGTAAACTAAAATTAAAAAAAAGGAATTCAAAAAATTAAAAAAAGGAATTCAAAAGAAAAACATAGGTGTATGTATCAAAAGTTCAGGTTAGAAAGGTATTATGGAATTTTATGTACTGTACAACTCGCTGTGATGGTAAATAGGTTTAAAAAATTACCTATGTGTTAAAAAAAAAATGAACTGGAATAGTGGGAACGAGTGAAAAATACAAGTTTTTTCTATGAAGTAGTGGTTGTTCTCTTGTATTCCTTTTTTTTTTTTGTCTTTTTTTTTTTTCTTTCATGGTTTGTTTTCTGGGGGAGGGGCCTGCCACTTGGGTTGTCAATCAATGATGTTTCCTGAGTTAAGTCCTCCAGCCCCCCTCAAGGGGGTGGGCTCTGAGGAAACTGGTTTTTTTCAGGCTTTTGTTCTCTGGCGGTTTTTATGCTTGTTCACTTTTTTTTTTCCTCTCACCTTGACCGCCTTTGATGGTTTTTGTAGTTTTAGAGGAAAACAAACCGCACCCTGATCTCCCTCTCAGAGAGAAGCCTTAGTCTGGGTGCAGAGCCTAAATAAGTTCCCCCTTTGCTGCTGGCAGAGCAGGTTCCGAGTCGCGGTCCCTGGGGATGCAGGATCTTTTGATTGTACCCAAAGCCATGGCAGTGGCGGCTGTCTGGGAGCTCCCGACCGCCAGAGAGTTTCCAAGCAGCAATCACACACTGAGATTTTGCCACTGACCCGGGCTGGGAGTGCCCGGCTTGCGCGCACCGCTTTCAGAGGCAGCTAAGGGTCGGGCGTGCGTCTCGGGCACTGAGAACGGGGCGCTGGTCTGTAAGCACCAGGCTGGGCTTTTGCCCACCTCTGTCAGGGGAGAGTTTGGGGTGCATGGCTTAGGCTTTGAAACAATGGCACGGGTCAAAGAGCGCCAGCCAGGCCTTTTTAACTCAGGGGAGCATGAGGGACGTGCTGGCATATCTCAAGCTTTGTGGTAGGGCTCGCCCATTCTGCCGACCTACGTGGCTCCCATCCCCTCACAGGAACTAGAGCCCACACATTCTCAGGCGCACTGGCGGCTTAGGGACCAAGAGCTGGTTTCTCCGCCACACTCTCTCTGACTCAGCCTCGGGGAGGCTGTCTGGGACCAGGGACTTAATCCCCTGTCCCTAGCCACCCCAATTCCCACAATTTCCCCCCACGATCCTTTGCTCTTTTGGAGTGCTTTCAACCAGTCTCCAAGTTAATGCTGGTCCCCAGACGCAGGGCACTCTTGCTCGTATTGGGGTATTACTTTCCAATGGGTCTCCTCTGGTGGCTCCCTCCCCCTTTTGTTTATCTTCTGATATCAGTCCGCCGTGCTGTTCCCATTCTGTTTTACCTGCCCACTGGCATCTTCTGCCCCTGTAGAGATCCAGACGTGTATAATTCTGATCTCAGGCTGAATTCATGGGTGATCGGAGTTCTTTGGTAGGTAATCAGCTCACTTTGGGGTACCGGCTGAAAAGGCACCTCCTCCTACTCCCCCACCATCTTGTCCCCCCTTCTTATTTTAATTTTTTTTTAATTATTTTTAAAGATTTTATTCATTCATTTTAGAGAGAGAGGAAGCACAACCAGCAGGGAGAGAGGGAGAAGCAGACTCCCTGCTGAGCCAGGAGCCTGATAAGGGCTTAATCCCAGAACCTGGAGATCAAGACTGAGCCAAAGGCAGACATTTAACCACTGAGCCACCCAGGTTCCCCATCACTTAATTATTTAAGGAAGTTTTACATGTCCCTCTTTCTTCTTCTACCTCTTCCTCCTATTCTTCTCCACCTATTCCTCCTCCTATTCTTCACATATTGATTTTCTTGATGTTATACATAATTCCCATAGCCCTTCTTCACTCTTTTTTATTCTGTTTTTCCTTTTCTATTTCTGACCAGATAATTTCAAATAACCTGTTTTTTTTTTAGTTCACATACTCTTTCTTCTGTTTTTTCAAGTGTGCTGTTGAAAAGTTTTTGTTGCTATTGTTGTTGTTTGTTTTGTTTTGTTTTGTTTTGTTTCAGTTCAGTTACTGTCTCCTTTAGCTGCCAAATTTTTTAGTTATCTTTTACAGTTTCCCGCTCTTTTTTGATTATCCCATTTTGGTCATACTTTTTTTCTGATTTGTTTAATTATCTGTATCCTTTATAACTCACTGAGGCTTCTTCAAGACAACTATTTTTGAATTTATTACTAAGCATTTTACTGACCTCCAATTCTTTTAGCTCAAATACTGTTTTTTTAAAATTTATTGTCTTGTTTTTCTTTTCCTGATTCCTCATGTTTCATTCAGCATTTGATGCCTATACATTTAAAGAAGTAGTTATCTCTTACAGTCTTTATGAAATGATTCTAAATCCAAAAGAATTTCAACAATCACAATAAGTAGAGAATCTGGCAACCCTTAAACAGCAAACTTCTCTACTTTTCCTTTGTCCTTAGCTGCACCCACAAAGTTATGCCTGGTCAACCAGTTATCCTGGTGATGTAAGATAAAATCTGGTTTCTTGGGGCACAAACAGGAAGTATGGGATTTAAGAGGCACAGATAACTCTTTTTCCCTCATCCCTGGGGAGAAGCTTTAGGCTATGTAACTTCTCTGAATCTCATGGGTCTTTGCTGGGCTTCTAGAATTTTTTTTGTCCCATCTCCCTTATTCTTTAATATCTTAGTAGTGTAAAATATGCCAACTCATCAGTACTTTATGTGGGATGAAACAGAAAAGTGTCCATTATTCAATACATTCAAAGTGATAGGGATGCTAGATGGTTGGCCCAGTTTTTCTTCCCTTCTCAAAAGGAGGGATCATGGGCTGATAGTATCATTTTCAGACTTTAGCTGTGCTGACTTAAGGATGGAGTTAATGCAGGTAACAATTTGCCCTTAGTACCTGTTTCAATGCACTTTTCTCAATTTTGTACCCATTTGAGGTAGTACAATTCCTTAACTGTATCCTGAGGTTTTAATGAAAATATTTTGAACAAAATATTGTTATTGAATTCATGTTTCTCTGAGGGAATAGGGTTTTCTAATCATAAATCTTGCTAATGTCACTTTTTAAAAAGATTTTATTTATTTGTTTGAGAGAGAGAGAGACATCACAAGTAGGCAGAGAGGCAGGCAGAGAGAGAGAGATGGGGAAGCAGGCTCCCTGCTGAGCAAAGAGACTGATGAGGGCCTCAATCCCAGGACCCTGAGATCATGACCTGAGCCAAAGGCAGAGGCTTAACCCACTGAGCCACCAAGGTGCCTCCTAATGTCAATCTTTAGGAATATTTCAGGCTGCTCAGTGTATAAAGTGTGCATCCCAGATTCCAGACTTTGGTTTGGTTTTTCTCCCTCTCTGCTTTCTTCCCTTCCCCCGTGATCCTCCACACTATTCTTTATGTTCCACATATGAATGAAATCATATGATAAATAACTCCCTCTGCTTGACTCATTTCACTTATCATCGTCCAGCCCCATCCATGTTGAGTAAAAGTTGGGTATGCATCCTTCGTGATGGCTGAGTACTATTCCACTGTGTATATGGACCACATCATCTTTATCCACTCATCTGTCAGAGGGCATCTCAGCTCCTTCCACTGTTTGACTATTGTGGATATTGCTGCTATGAACATTGGAGTGCATATGATCCTACTTTTCACTACATCTGTATCTTTGGAGTAAATACCTAGTAGTGCAATTGCTGGGTTGCAGCTTACCTCTGTTTTTTAACATCTTGAGGAACCTCCATACTGTTTTCCAGGGTGGCTGTACCAGCTTGCATTCTAACCAATAGTTCAGGATGGTTCCCCTTACTCCACATCCTCTCCAACCTTTGTTGTTTCTTGTTATTTTTGTGCCATTCTAAATGGTGTAAGGTGGTACCTCATTGTGTTATTGATTTATATTTCTCTGAAAGCTAGGGATGTTGAAAAAATTTTTTTCATGTGTTTGTTAACTATTTTTATGCCTTCTTTGGAGAAGTGACTGTTCATGTCTTCTGCCATATCTTGGCTAGATGTTTGTTTTTTGTTGGTGTTGAGTTTGAGAAGTACTTTATAGATCTTTGGTGTCGGCCCTTTAACTGAAATGTCATTTACATTTATCTTCTCCGATTCTGTGGGTTGCCTCTTAGTTTTATGGACTGTTTTCTTTGCTGTGGAAAAGCTTTTTATCTTGATGAGGTCCCAATAGTTCATTTTTCCTTTTGATTTCTTTGCCTTATTAACCTACCTTGAAAGATGTTGCTGTGGCCAGTGTTGAAGAGGTTACTGCCTATGTTCTCCTCTAGGATTTTGATAGATTCCTGTCTCACCTTGAGGCCTTTCATCCATTTTTAGTTTATATTTGAGTATGATGTAAGAGAATGGTCCAGTTTCATTCTTCTACATGTGGCTCTCCAGTTTTCCCTGCACCATTTATTAAAGAGACAGTCTTTTTTCGTTAGATATTATTTCCTGCTTTGTCAATGATTAGATTTTCAGAGAGCTGAGGGTCCATTTTGGGGTCTCTAGTCTGTTCCATTTATTTATGTGTCTGTTTTTCTACCAATACCATGCTGTCTTGATTACCAAAGCTTTGTAATATAAGCTTGAACTCAAGCATGGTGATGCCCCCAGCTTTGATTTTTCTTTTTCAAAATCCCCCTGGCAATTCAGAATCTTTTCTTTTTTCATATAAATTTTAGGGTTATTTGTTTCCTCTCTGTGACAATGTCATTTGTATTTTGATAGGAATTTAACTAAAAGTATAGATTGCTCTGAGAATCATAGACATTTCAGCAATGTTTATTTTTCCAATCCATGTGCATGGAAAGTTTTTACCTCTTTTTGTATCTTCCTCCATTTCATTCATAGATATTCATAGATGTGGTTTATAGAGTACGTTCATAGATGTTGTTTATAGAGTACAGATTTTTTACCTCTTTGGTTAGGTTTATTCCTAAGTGTCTTACATTGTGGTGCAATTGTGAATGGAATTGATTCCTTAATTTGTTTCTTCAGGCACACTGTTAATGTGTACAAATGCAACATATTTTTATGCATTGATTTTGTATCCTGCCACATTGCTGTAACAGTTCTAGTAATTTGGTGGAGTGTTTTGGGTTTTCAACACAAAGTATCATGTCATCTTAGAGGAAAGGGAGTTTGACTTCTTCTTTGACAATTTGAATGCCTTTTATTTATTTTTTTCTCTGATTATTGAGGGTAAGGCTTCTGGTACTACATTGGACAATAATGTTGAGAGTGGGCATTCCAATTATGTTCCTGATATTGAGGGAAAAGATCTCAGTTTTTCTCCATTGAAAATGATATTCACTGTGGCATTTTCAAAGATGGCATTTATGATATTGAAGTGTGTTCCTTCTATACCTATTCTTTGAGGAGTTTTAATCACGAAAGTATGCTCGTTTTTTTTTTCCCCCCTCCAAATGCTTTTTTTTTTTTTCCTCCAAATGCTTTTTATGTATCTATTGCGAGTATCTTACAGTTTTGGTCCTTTGTTTTATTAATGTTGGGTGTCACATTGATTGATTTCAGATGTTGAACCACCCTTGCAACACAGGACTAAATATCACTTGGTTGTGGTAAATAATCCTTTAAATGTACTGTTGGATCATATTGGGTAGTATCTGGTGAGACTTTTGGCATCTGTGTTCATCAGCAATGTTTGTTTATACTTCTCCTTTTTGGTGGGGTCTTTGTCTGGTTTTGGGATTAGGGTAATGTTTGCTTCAAGGAACAAGTCTTGAAGTTTTCCTTCTATTTCTAGTTCTTTTTGCAGAGCTTCAGTAGAATTGTCATGATGTCTTCCTTAATTGTTGGTAGAATTCCCCTGGAAAGACATTAGACCCTGGAATCTTGTTATTTTGAGAGGTTTTTGATTATTTCTTCAATTTTCTGTTTTTATCAGTATGTTCAGGCTTTTTATTTCTTCCTGTTTCAGTCTTAGTAGTTTCTAAGTTTCTAGTAATGCATCCATTTCTTCTAGATTACTTATATTGTCGATATATAGTTGCTGGTAATAATTTCTAATGATTGTTCCTATTTCCCTGTTTTTAGTCATGAAATCTGTCCTTTCATTCATGAGTATATTGATTTGGGTCTTTTCCTTTTTTAGGGGTTAAACCTGTCCAGAGGTTTATCAATCTTATAAATTCTTTCAAAGAACAAGCTTCTAGTTTTCTTGATCTGTTCTGTTTTTTTTTTCCTTTTGATTTCTATTACATTGATTTCTGCTCTAACTTTCATTATTTCTCTTCTTCTGCTTGGTTTAGGCCTTATGTGATGTTCTTTCTCCACGTCCTTTAAGTGTCAATTTAGCTTGTGTATTTGAGATTGTTCTACTTTTTTGAGGGAGGTTTGGTTGGTTATGTATTTCCTTCTTAGAACTGGCTTTCTTGTATCCCATATGTTTTGGACCAATATATTTTCATTATAATTAGTTTCAATGAATTGTTTAAGTTCTTCTTTAATTTCTTGGTTTACCTAGTCATTCTTTAGTAGGATGTTCTTTTAACTTTGAAGTATTTAAGTTCCTTCCAAATTTCTTCCTGTGGTAAATTCCAGTTACATAGCATTGTGGTCTGAAAATATGCAGGGGATAATCTTAGTCTTTTGGTATCTACTGAGACCTGACTTGGGATCCAGTATGTGGTCTATTCTGGAGAAAGTCCCATGAGAATTCAAGAAAAATTAGTATTCTGTTGTCTTTATGATGGAATAATCTGTATATATCTACAAAGACCATCTGATCCAATGTTTCCCTCAAAGCTCTTCTTTCTTTGTTGATCTTCTGCTTAGAGGATCTTTACATTTTTATGAATGGAGGTAAAATTCTCTAACTATTAATGTATTATTATAACTATGTTTCCTTATGTTGGTTATTAATTTGTTTTTATAATTGGCTGTCCCCATATGGGATGCATAGATAATTACAACTGTTAGATCTTCTTGTTGCATAGACCCTTTAAGTATGATATCGGGTTCCTCCTCATTTCTTAATCTGGTCTTTGCTTTAAAATCTAATTTATGTGATGTGAGTTCTTCTACTACAGCTTTCTTTTGAGGTAGATTAGTGTGATAAATTGTGCTTCATCCCTTATTTTTAATCTGGAGGTGTTTTCAGATTGAATGTGAGTCTTTTGTAAAGACCATGTGAATGGGTCTTGCTTTTTTTTTTTTTTAATCCAATCTGAAACCTTATGTCTTCATGGGTGCATTTAGCCCACTTACATTCAGACTACTGAAAGATATTAATTTAGTGCCATTGTATTGCCTATAAGTTCCCTCTTCCTGTAAGTTTTCTCTTTCTTTCTGGTCTATGTGACTCTTGGGGTTTCTTTTCACTAACAGAATCCCCCATAATATTTCATGCAGGCCTGGCTTGATGGTCACATATTCTTTTGTTTCTGCCTGTCCTGAAAGCTCTTTATCTCTCTATCTGTTCTGAATGACAGTCATGTTGGATAAAGAATTCTTGGCGGAATGTTCTTTTCATTTTGTACACTGAGTATGTCCTTCCAGCTCTTTCTGGCTTCTGTCAATAGGTCTGACGTTATTCTTATGTTTTTTCATCAGAATGTTTTTTATATGATGTTCCATATGTACGAAATCTGTTTCCACTAGGTGCTCTCCAGACAGCTTTCTTGGCTCTAAGATTTGCAAGCTTCACTATTACATGTCACAGTGTTGATTTTGGGATAGGTCTCCTCTGCCTCTTGGAGAAGGGTGTTTGTTTCTTTCCCCAGGTTAGGAAGGTCTCAACTATGATTTGCTCAAATATACCTTCTAGTCCTCTTTATCTCTCCACCCTCCTCTTCCCCTCATGATCCCAATAATTCTGACATTGGAACAATTCATGGCACCATCGATCTCTCTATTTTCCCCAGATTTTATTTATTTGAGACAGAGAACATACAGAGAGAGATAGAGAGAGAGAGAGAGAGAATGAGGGGGGAGACTGTCAGAGGGAGAAGCAGACTCCCTGCTGAGCGGGGAGCCTGATGCAGGGCTCGATCCTGGGACTCCAGGATTATCATCTGAGCCAAAGGCAGTGGATTACAAAATGAGCCACTCAGTCACACTCTAAGTCTATTTTCATGGGCAATTAGCTGTCTATCTCTATTTTCCTCAACTTCTTTTCTTTCCATCATCTGATCTTCTAGATCTTTGATTTATGTTGTACCTCATTTACCCTGGCTTTTAGAGTATCCAGTATAGACTGTGTCTCATTCATAGCATTTTTTAAGTTAGGTCTGATTAGATCTCATTTCTACCTTTATAGATTCTAGATTGTCACTAATACTTTTTTCAAGCCAGCTGTTGACTTCAAGATTGGTATCCTGAATTCTATCTCTGATATCTTTCTTATATCCATATCCATCATTACTGTGGAAGGGGATATTGTCTCTAGTTCTCTTCTTTTGATAGTTCCTCCTTCTAGTCATTCTGTCAAAAGATAGTTGAATGAATGAGAAGAGTCCAAAATATCAATGATAACCCAGGCTAGATGAAAATCTAGGAAAATCTGGAGTGTTCAGATGCCACCACTGAAAAAACCTCACCAAAATGAAACATAAGAATAAAATTAATATTTTTTTTTAATTTTAAAAATGGGGGGAGGGGAAAGGTGGCTATACTCTTTCAATGTGTACAAAGCAGAGTGTTTCAGTTGTTCCTGGAAATATTTTGATCTATATGTTAGAGGATATTATGTCTTAATATTACAAGGAAAGTAAAAGTTGTATATATAAAAATGTAAAACTGAATAGAGTGAAAAAAGGCTAAAATATAGCATATATCTATAAAAATTATAGGTGCGTAAAATTACAAGTTAAAAAGAGTCTATGAAAAATAAGTTAATAAAATAGACATCTAGTTGAAATGAGAAAGTAAAAAGAAAAATATGACAGAGAAAAAAAATAATAAAACAAGCCAAAAAAAAAAAAAAAAGAAAGGAAAGGAAAGGAAAATTCTATCTGAAAAGTAAACAAGTCATGGCTACACTTGGAGATCAATATACAATTTTCCCTTGGCTTTGGGATTTTACTGTCTTGTAGAATCCATAGAATTATCATTCATCTGGTCTTCAACCCATCTTCTGGGGAGGGTCCTGCTTTGCAGTTTCTCAGGTAACTTTGCTTTTGAAGAGTTGCCCCACCCCTGTCAGAGGGATGGGCTCAGTTGAAACTGGTCTTCTATGTGACTTTTGTTTTCTAGGAAGTGTCCACACCTCTTCAGATTAGAGGTGTTAGGATTAGAGCAAAAAGGGCCACAGCAAAGCTCTGGCCCAAAGCAGAAAAATCTCACTCTTCCCTCTTCAAGAAACCCTCCCAGAAAATCTCCACTTCTGCATCCACCTCTGAAAACCTAAGCTTCCCATGGTGCTCACCCACAACAATTTCAAAGGCAGTCTCAGGGGCCTGAGTCTTCCTCTGCCCTTTGTGATTCTAAAACCACCAGCTTCTGTGGGCTCATGCATGCTCACAAAGCTCTGGAATCTGGTGTGTGTTCTGCTTTAAAGCCCTTTCCTTGCCATTACCACTCTGTAAGTTTTTTCCTGGTCTTAGATGCAGGTCCATGTTTTTTAAGGCTATTCAAGAAAACATTTATTGAATGGCTAGGCTCATAGTTTATGTCAATTTGAGCTGAGAGTCCCTTCCTGGGCTCACATAAAATGACTTGCTTCCCAGCTCCAGTGCTCAGGCCTTCTAACATTTCAGAAATATCCTTTTTTCTGAGACCACAATGCCTTATCTAGAGTTTTGTCTTTTCATTTCCAGGGCCCCCCTCAGAGAAGGATGTCTCTCCCTAGAGCAGATTTCTAAGGGTTCTGATTTTGTGCTCTGGTTTTATATAACTTTCCAGGAGCAAGCCCTTCTGTTTATCTTCTGATATCTCCCTGCAGATTCACCACTTCACATGTCCTACCTTGCAAAAAGCAGTCACTTCTCTTCTTGTAGAAATCCAGATATATATTCTTGCATATTGGGCTGATTTCATGGGTGTTCAAAATGGTTTGATAGATATCCAGCTATATTCAGGGGACCACTTTAAATGGGGTCCCCTGATCCTCTGCCATCTTGCCTTCTCCAAAGTCTTTTTTTTAATGTCTCATTTGTGTGTATTTGTGAGTTTTGTTTTGTTTTCCTGTTCATTTCCATGTAAGCATTTCTCCATTGCTTCACATTCCTTCTGCAGATGTCTTTAGGTCTAAAATGAGTATCTTTTAGGCAGGATATAGATGCGTATTCTTCTTCTTCTTCTTCTTCTTCTTCTTCTTCTTCTTCTTCTTCTTCTTCTTCTTCTTCTTCTTTTTGTTATCCATTCTGATACATTGTAGTTTTTGTCACTTTTAGCCATTTTATATTCAAAGTAATTTTTGATAGATCAGTATTTAGCTCCATTTTATTACTTGTCTTGTCATTATTTCTGGAGATTTTCTCTGTTACTTTCTTGTCTTGGTGACATTTTTTATCTCCCTTCTACTTAAAGATTCCCTGAGATCCTTCTTTCAAGATTGGCTTAATGGTCATGGACTTCTTTAGGTTTTTGTTTGTCTGGGAACCTCTTTATCTCTCCTTCTATCCTGAATGATAGCCTTGCAGGATAGACTATTCTTGGTTGCAGATCTTACCCGTTCAGCACTTTGCATATATTATGCCACTCTCTACTGGCTTGCTGAGTTTCTGTTGAGAATTGCCCTATGGATCTTACCCTGTAAATTAATTTTTTTGTATTGTTGCTTTAAAGATTTTTTTTATGACTACGTTTTCCAAATCTAATTGAAATATGTCTTCCTATTGGTCTGCTTTTGTTGACTTTGATGGGAGTTCCCTGCATCTCCTTATCACAGTGTATGCTTCCTTTCCGAGATTAGGGACGTTTTCTGCTATCATTTCTTCAAATAAATTTTCTTCCCTTTTTCTCTACCTTCTTCTGAGACTCCTGTTATGTGAATGTTATTATATTTGATGGAGTCACTGATTTCCCTAAGTCTATACTCATGTTCGATAATTCTTTCACTCTTTTGTTCAGCTTCAGTATTTTCCAGTAATTTCTCTTCTATATCACTGATTCATAACCATTTCTTATCTACTGTTTATTGCATTGAGCCTTTTCCAATCACACTTATTGTATTCATCATCTCTGATTGATATTTTTTAAACTCTTTTATGTCTGTGGTAATGTTCTCCTAAATGCCTTTAATTACTTTTTCAAACGAATTGAATATCCTTATGTTTGTTGCTTTAAATTCTCCATCAAGCACATTACTTATATGTCTTTATCTTATATATCTGATTGTGGCCTTAATATTTTCATTCTTTTGAGATCAATTTCTTCATCTTGGCATTTTGTCTAAGTCTCTATATATATGTGTTAAATCCATCTGCTCCAATGTATCACTCAAAGCCACTGCTCCCTTGTTGATGTTTTTGTGTGGATAATCTCTCTATTGATGTACGTCAGCTGTTAAAGTTCTCTATTATTATTTTAATAGTCAATTTCTTTCTTTATGGTTATTAATAGTTTATGTACATCAATACTTATTTTTGAGTGAATAAATATTTTCCATTGTTATATCCACTTACTGGGCTATCTTTATCATTATGTAGTGTCCTTCTTAGTCTCTTATTACAGTTATTATCTTTATTATTTTTAATCTAGCTTGGGTAGTTTAGGCCAAGTAGAATGACCAGTATTCTACCACATCCCACATTTAAATGTAGATATCATCAACATCTAAATCAATAAACTCGGGAGTGATCCAGAGACTGAGAGAACAAACCTCACAACTAAATATAGAAAAGAAGTGTCATCAGAAATGTTAGAGAATTCAGAAAGCTGGAGGGAGACAGCCTGAAAGACGATGGGGAATGTATGTACACAGAGGGCAGAGAAATGAGCCCTAACACCAGGGAGCTCACAAAGGGAAGGCTAATCTCCATAACATTTGACTTTGAAAGACAGAAGTGCTGAGCACATGCTGCATAACCAGTGGGTCTTGGAGCATGGAGCTTCAAATGTCAGCTGACTCAACACTGGGTGAGTCTGGAGGGCAAGTGATAACTAAGTCTCCACCCTTAAAGAGACTCCAATCTTCTCTGAGAGGCAACATAAGAACAGTAGTTTACACAATGCCAAGGACAAATAAGAATTACATCTATTCATATTGATTTTAGAGCATTTGGGAAACTTCTTTAAAATGGTGGGAAAAGGAAGGTGCCATTTTCCTCCCTCAAGCCTCCTCCAGCATAAAAACAGAGACAACTATGGAAGGCTAGGTTACATGGATACTTGCTACCCAATTGAGAGCAGTGTGTCACACCCATGAGTACTCCTGAGGACTGTCTTACTCCCACTACTAGACTTGAACATAGAATCATGGCAAATTTTGTTAAAGTCATGCATGATTTTTGTAGCCTCCTGGTGTATGGTTGCCAATTGCAGTGTCTAACCATTATTCTCAGGCATGCTGAAACTGTTGCACAACTCTAGGTGCAGGCAAATAGACTTAGGGAATTCAGGGACTCCATCAAACAAAATACTATGTATATTATAGGACTTCTAGAAGGATAAAGGAGAAAGAAGGGGACAAATATTATGGAAGTAATAATAGCTGAAGACCTCCCTAATTTGGGGAAGGTTACAGATATCGAGATCCAGGAGACAATGGGAATTCCTGTCAAAATCAATAAAAGCAAAAGACAGCAAAAAATACTGAAATTAAAGTGGCAAAATGTAGTGATAACAAAGAAGGGAGTTGAGGAAAACTGGAAGGGGAGGTGAACCGTGAAAGACTATGGACTCTGAAAAACAATCTGAGGGTTTTGAAGGGGCAGGGAGTGGGAGGTTGGGGCAACCAGGTAGTGCTTTTAAGAGAGGGCACAGATCGCATGGAGCACTGGGTGTGGTGCAAAAACAATGAATACTGTTACACTGAAAATAAATAAAAAATTTAAAAGATAGAGATGTAGTGAAAAGAAGGGCCATCTGTACTCCAATGTTTATAGCAGCAATGGCCACGGTCACCAAACTATGGAAAGAACCAAGATGCCCTTCAACGGACGAATGGATAAGGAAAATGTGGTCAATATACACTATGGAGTATTATGCCTCCATCAGAAAAGATGAATACTCAACTTTTGTAGCAACATGGACGGGACTGGAAGAGATTATGCTGAGTGAAATAAGTCAAGCAGAGAGAGTCAATTATCATATGATTTCACTGATTTGTGGAGCATAACAAATAGCATGGAGGACATGGGGAGTTAGAGAGGAGAAGGGAGTTGGGGAAATTGGAAGGGGGAGGTGAATCATGAGAGACCATGGACTCTGAAAAACAATCTGAGGGGTTTGAAGTGGTGGGGGGTGGGAGGTTGGGGTACCAGGTGGTGGGTATTATAGAGGGCATAGATTGCATGGAGCAGTGGGTGTGGTGAAAAAATAATGAATACTGTTATGCTGAAAATAAATAAATTTAATATAAAAAATTTAAAAAAAAATAAAAAATAAAAAATAAAAAATAAAGAAAGAAAGAAAGAAGCAGAGACACAAAGCAGACAGTAACTTACAGGGCAAAACCAATAAGGCTAGTGGGAGAATTTTTAAGCTTTTTTTTTTTTTAACTTTCAAAACCAGAAGCAAATTACATGATATGTTTGAAGTGTTTAATGCCAAAAATCTGCAACCAAGAGAATTATGTCTATCAAGAGTGTTATTCAGAATAGAAGGGAGTTCAAGACAGATCTCATCTATTCAAAAAAGATGAAGAGCTTTCCAGAAAAACAAAACAAAACAAAACAAACCTAAAGGAGTTCATGATCATTAAGTCAACAATAATGTAAGACTCAAAATGGCTTCTCCCAGTAGAAGGGAGAGAACAATAATGAAACTATATAGGTAGGAAACCCAAAAGCAGTGAAAATGAATATTTCTGCAAAAAAAAATCACTCAAGGATCACACCAAATAAAAATATATAAAATATAACAACATATACCTAAAACGTGGGGAGGTGAGGAGTAAGCTATGCATTGAAACCTAAATGACCATATATTTAATAAAATCTGCTATATACAGAAGTGGTTCCATACATGGTGGTAACCATGTATGAAAAACACTAATGTAGGGGGAAAACAAAATGGTGGGAAAGTAGGGGGAGGCATCATTTCAACCTGTACCCTAAAGTGAGCTCATTACCTACTAAAGAACTCTGATCACCCATGAAATCAGCCTGAGATCAGAATTATACATGTCTGGATCTCTATAGGGGCAGAAGACACCAGTCAGCAGGTAAAGCAGAGTGGGAACATTGGACTGATATCAGAAGATAAACAAAAGGGGGAGGGAGCCACCAGGGGCGACCCATTGGAAAATAATACCCCAATACGAGAGTGCCCTGTGTCTGAGGACCAGCATTAACTTGGAGTCTGGTTGAAAGCACTCAAAAAGAGCAAAGGATCACTGGGGGAAATTGTGGGAATTGGGGCAGTTAGGGACAGGCGCTGAAGTCCCCAGACCCAGGACAACCAACCTGGCACTGAGTCAGAGAGAGTGCAGTGGAGAAACCAGGTCTTGGTCCCTGAGCCAACAGCATGCTTGAGAACACGTGGGGTCCACCTCCCGTGAGGGGCTGGGACCTTGACAGGTGGCAGAATGCTGTGCCAAACTATCAGAGCCTGAGACGTGCATTACCCCACCCTCCCCTGAGAGAGTTCTGTGAAGGCGCCAGCCCAGTGCTCTTGGACCAGGAAAGACCAGGCACTGCCAACCCGGGCCAGCAGGAAAATCTCAGCATGCGATCACTGCTTGGAACTACTCCGGTGGTCTGGAGCTGCCCAGACAGCTGCTGCTGTCATGGTTTTGGGTACAAGCCGGAGTTCCTGTGTCCCCGGGGACCACAACTCAGAACGTGCTCTGCCAGTGGCCTAAGGGAAACTTACATGGCCTGGAGACCCAGAGGGGAACAGACTGGGGCTTCTCTTTGAGAGGGTGGTTGGGATGCAGTTTGTTTTCCTCTAAACCTCCAAAAATGATCAAAAGCTGTCAAGGTGAGAGAAAAGAAATGAAGAAATATAAAAACGTCCAGAAAACTAAAGCCTGAAAAACCAGTTTCCTCAGAGCCCACCCACTTGACGGGGCGCTGGAGGACTTAACTCTGGGAACATTGTCTGATAATCCATGCAGCAGGACCCTCCCCCAGAAACTCAATCAGGAAAAAGAAAAAGAAAAAAGAAAGACAACAATAGAACAATCACCACTACTTCATAGATACAACTTTCCTTTTTGATTCGTTCCCACTATTCTGGTTCATTTGTTTTTCTTTTGCTTTTCTATTTTAATTTTTTTTTCAATTTTATTTTATTTTATTCTTGTTTTTATTTTATTTTTTAATATTCATATAGCATTAAACTTTAAGGTAATCCCCTTTTACCAACCAATGTTACCCCTATAGGTAAACCAATTTTTAATCCCCATTTATCTTAGGAAAGTTTGTCCTTTAACAAGGAAATCAAGATACATCCAAAAAGAATCAAAATAATCTTCCTCACCCACACTGAGAATCTATAACCACTCTCCCAACTTCTTCTTTTGCCAGTTTTTCTGTGTATTTGTGTTTGTCCTGATAGTATATAAATCTTATACTTGGGGTTCTTTTTGATGAGGTTTTTCTTCTTTTTTTTTGCATATATATGTATATATATATTTATATTTATATTTATTGTCATATACTTTTATCAGTCCTTTTGTTTGTCTGTTTTTGTTTGTATACCTCATAAACCTTAACGTGGGGCCCATTTGGGCTGAGCCTTCTCTGTTATCTTCCCTTTTTTCCTGTCTCTATCTGTCTATTTCCCTTTTTTTCTTTTTCTTTTCTTTTTTCTCTCCTTTGGGTGGAGAATCCTGATTGCTCAGGAGCGTTCTAGGATGCACCTTGACTGCACCCCAGTAGATAAATTCAGCTACATCCATTCAGCCATCTCTCACCCAAATGACTCAGAGTATATATGCCCAACAGAAGAAAAATACACAGGCTGGACAATCTGCAACAGCACTAATGGCTATCGACATAGACAAGATGTCAGAAAGGGAATTCAGGCTAACAATTATCCAGGCAATAACTAGATTGGAGAAAGCCATGGATGACCAAATGGAAATGATTAGGGCAAAACTGAAAGCCACCAGGGATGATGTTCACAATGGTCTCAATGAGTTCCAATCTAATCTAAATTCTCTAAAAGCTAGGGTAACTGAGACAGAAGATAGAATTAGTCATCAGGAGGACAAACAGATAGAGAGAAATGATCAGGAGGAAGCCTGGAAAAAACAGCTTAGAAGCCACGTAACAGAATCAGGGATATAAATGATGCCATGAAATGTTCCAATGTCAGAATTATTGGAATCCCTGAAGGGGAGGAGAAAGAAAGAAGTCTAGAAGATATAGTGGAACAAGTTCTTCATTAAAATTTTCCCGTTCCTCCAAATGGAACAAGCGTTGATGTACTAGAGGAGGAATAGTCTTCCTCCAATATTACACATTCTTGAAAGTCCTCGAGACACCTAATAGCAAGAATGAGGAATTATAATTGTAGGCAGGCCTACTTGAAGACAGCTAGGACAAAGATACTACTTACATACAGAGGAAAGCCCATCAGAATAACATAGGACTTGTCAGAAGAAACCTGGAAAGCCAAAAAGGGGTGGCAAGATATATTTAGGGTACTAAATGAGAAAAACAGAGACTGACATTAAAAATGGATGGAGAGATAAAGAGTTTTTAAGACCGGCAAGGCATAAAAACGTATGCGACCACCAAGCTGACACTGCAGGAAATATTAAGGGGGATTATATAAAAGAGGAAAAATCCTAAAAATAGCATTGATCAAAAACCTCCAAAACACAAGATCCCAGGACCTGATGGATTCCCTGGGGAATTCTACCAAACCTTCAAAAAAGAAATAACACCTATTCTACTGAAGCTGTTTCCAAAAATTAAAGCAGAAGAAAAACTTGCAGACTCTTTCTATGAAGCCAGCATTACCCTGATCCCAAAATGAGGCAACGACCCTACCAAAAAGGAGAATTTCAGACCAATATCACTGGTGAATATGGATGCTATGATTCTCAACAAGATCCTAGCAAAAAGGATCCAACAGCACATTAAAAAGATTATCCACCATGACCAGGTTGGATTCATCCCTGGGCTACAAGGATGGTGCAACATTCGCAAATTAATCAATGTGATAGAAAAAATCAATAAGAGAAGAGAGAAGAACCACATGGTCCTCTGAATTGATGCAGAAAAAACACTTGACAAAATCCATCATCTGTTCCTGATTAAAACACTTCATAGTATAGGGATATAGGGAACATTCCTGACCTTCATAAAATCTATTTATGAAAGACCCACAACAAATATCATCCTCAATGGGAAAAAGCTTGCAGCCCTCCCACTGAGATCAGGAAAACAACAAGGATGCCCACTCTCACCACTCTTGTTCAACATAGTATTAGAAGTCCTAGCAACAGCAATCAGACAACAAAGAGAAATAAAAGTTATCCAAATTGTCAAGGAAGAAGTCAAACTCTCTCTCTTCACAGATGACATGATTCTTTATATGGAAAACCCAAAAGACTCCACCCCTCAACTCCTAGAACTCATACAGCAATTCAGAAATGTGGCAGGATACAAAGTCAAAGTACAGAAATCAGGAGCTTTCTTATACACTAACAATGAAATACAGAAAGGGAAATTAGAGAATTGATTCCATTTACTATAGTACCAAGAACCATACAATACCTGGGAATAAACATAGCCAAAGAGATAAAGAATCTGTACTCGAGGAACTGCAGAACACTCATGAATCAAATCGAAGAAGACACAAAATGATGGAAGATCATTCCATTCTCTTTGATCAGAAGAATAAACCTTGTTAAAATGTCTATACTGCCTAAAGCAATCTATACCTTTAGTGCCATTTCATCAAAATTCCACCAGTATTTTTCAAAGAGCTGGACCAAATAGTCCTAAAGTTTATATGGAATCAGAAGAGACCCCAAGTTGCTAAGGAATATTGAAAAAAAAAATAAAACGGGGAGCATCACGTTACCTGATTTCAAGCTTTATTACAAAGCTATGATGACCAAGACAGCATGGTACTGGCATAAATACAGACACATAGACAAGTAGAACAGAATAGAGAGACCAGATATGGGCTCTCAAATCTATGGTCAAATAATCTTCGAAATGCAGGAAAAAATATACAGTGGGAAAAGTGACAGTCTCTTCAATAAATGGTGCTGGGAAAACTGGACAGCTATATGTAGAAGAATGAAATTCGATCATTCTCTTACACCGTACACAAAGATAAGCTCAAAATAGATAAAAGACCTCAATGTGAGACAGGAATCCATCAGAATCCAAGAAGAGAACATAGGCAGTAATCACTTCGATATCAGCCACACCAACTTCTTTCAAGATATTTCTCCAAAGGCAAAGGAAACAAAAGTGAAAATGAACTTTTGGGAGTTCATGAAGATCAAACGCTTCTGCTCAGCAAAGGAACCAGTCAACAAAACTAAGAGGCAACCCACAGAATGGGAGAAGATATTTGACAGTAAAAAGGATATCCAGCATCCTAAAGAACTCCTCAAACTCAACACACAAAAAACAGATAGTCATATCATAAAATGGACAGAAGATATGAACAGACACTTCTTCAATGACGACATACAAATGGCTATCAGACACATGAAAAAATGTTCATCATCACTAGCCATCAGCAAGATTCAATTAAACCACATTGAGATACCACCTTACACCAGTTAGAATGGCCAAAATTAGCAAGACAGGAAACAACGTGTGTTGGAGAGGTTGTGGAGAAAGAGGAACCCTCTTACACTCTTGTTTGGAGTGCAAGTTGGTGCAGCCACTTTGGACAACACTGGAGATTCCTCAAGAAATTAAAAATAGAACTTCCCTATGACCCTGCCATTGCACTACTGGGTAGTGAAAAGAAGATCCATCTGTACCCTAATGTTTATAGCAGCAATGGCCACAGTCGCCAAACTGTGGAAAGAACCAAGATGCTCTTCAACTGATGAAGGGATAAGGAAGATGTGGTCCATATACACTATGGAGTATTATGCCTCCATCAGAAAGGATGAATACCCAACTTTTTGTAGCAACATGGACGGGACTGGAAGAGATTATGCTGAGTGAAATAAGTCAAGCAGAGAGAGCCAGTTATCATATGGTTTCACTTATTTGTGGAGCATAATAAATAACATGAAGGACATGGGGAGATGGAGAGGAGAAGGGAATTGAGGGATATTGGAAGGGGAGGTGAACCATGAGGGACTATGGACACTGAAAAACAACCTGAGGATTTTTAAGGTGAGGAGGGTGGGAGGTTGGGGGAACCAGATGGGTATTGGGGAGGGTACATATTACCTGGAGCACTGGGTGTGGTACAAAAACAATGAATACTGTTATACTGAAAAGAAATTTTTAAAAACCACTAATATATATGAAAATAATAAATAGAATCCAACTATGTCATTAAAGAATATCAGCAAATAATCAAAGAGACAAGAAAAGTTCAGAGGAATTCTCAGGAACAACCACAAAACAAATATTAAGATAACAATAAATATATGTCTGTCAATAATGACTTTGAATATACATGGACTAAATGTTCCAGTAAAAAATAGAGTTACAGAATAATTAAGAAAAGAAGATCCATCTATATGATGGTTACAGGAACTAAGTTTCGACCTAAAAACACCTCTGGATCAATAGTGATGGGATGGAGAAACATCTAAAAGGCAAACTTATGTCAAAAGAAAACCAGAGTAGCACACATGTATCAGATATAATAAACTTTAAAACAAAGATTTTAACAAAAAACAAGAAAGTACACTACAGAATAATAAAGGGGATAGTCCTACAAGGAGATATAACAATTTTAATATTTTTGAAACCAAATAGGAACATCTAAATACATAAAGCACTTAATAAAAAATAAGTAAGAATGAATTAATAATAATAAAAAGAATTAGAAGAATTAACACCACATTTACAACAGTGGACAGATAATCTAAACCAGAAAGATCAACCAAGAAATAAGGGTTTTTAATGACATGCTGGAATAGACAAATTTAACAAATATATTCAGAATATTCCATCCTGTTTCAAGTGCACATGAGACATTCCAGATAGATCATGGCCCACAAAACAACTCTAAAAGTTCAAAATTGAAGCCATACCATGCATATTTTCTAATCAGAACTTTATGAAACTAGAAGTAGACAAGGAAATAAAAATCTGCAAACACCACAAATACAGAAAACTGAAAAATAAAATGCTACTAAGCAATGAATGGATCAACTTGGAAGTCAAAGAAGATATTTAAAAATAGGATTAAAACACGATTGACCAAAACCTCTGGGATGCAACAAAATCAGTTTTAATAGAATTTAGAAAAATACAGGCCAATTTCAAGAGAAAAAATATCAAACAAAAACGCTTTACAACTTAAAGAGCTAGAGGAAAACAAAACAAAACAAACAAACAAACAAAAAACCCCAAAACTAAAACCATCAAAAGAAAGGGAACCATAAAATCTAGAGAATAAATGAATGATACAAATATTGAAAAATAGAGATAATCAATGAAATCAGGAGTTGGATCTCTGAAAATAAAATATTGTAATCGATAAACATATAGCCAGACTTAACAAGAAAAAAAGGAAAAGATCAAATAAAATCACATATGAGAGATGAGGAATAACAGAAAACACCATGAAAAAAATATATGTAAGAGAATATTATGAAAAACTGTGTCAACAAACTAGACAAACTAGAAGAAAGTCTTAAATTCCTAGAAACATATAAACTATCAAAACTGAAACAGGAAGAATTAGATATTTTAACAGACCAATAATCAGTAAAGAAATTGATTCAGTAATCAAAAGCACCCAAAATACAAATTACAATAACTTATGGACTCATAGGAGAATTATGCCAAACATAAAAAGAAGAGTTAATATCATTTTTTCACAAATTTTTCAAAACTGAAAATGAAGGAAACCTTTACTTTTCAAAATGAAGGAAAACTTCTAAGTTTGTTCTATGATGCCATCTTTACCCTGATAGCAAAACCAGATAAAGACAACACAAAAAAGAAAACTAGAATCTGAGGGGTTTGAAGGGGTGGGGAGTGGGAGGTTGGGGGAACCAGGTGGTGGGTATTAGAGAGGGCACAGATTGCATGGAGCACTGGGTGTGGTGCAAAATCAAAGAATACTGTTATGCTGATAATAAATTAAA
Source organism: Mustela erminea (assembly GCF_009829155.1). Lineage (NCBI taxonomy): Eukaryota > Metazoa > Chordata > Mammalia > Carnivora > Mustelidae > Mustela > Mustela erminea. Next base: position 2,812,364 of record NC_045616.1, read on the forward strand.
AAAAAAAAAACCTCCCCCCTCCAAAAAAAAGAAAAAGAAAACTAGATGCAAATATCCCTAAAGAACATGGATGCAAATAGTCTCAATAAAATATTAGTATTTCAAATCCAACAATGCATATAAAAATAATTTACTATGATCTAGTGGAATTCATTCATCGGTTTCAAGTGTGGTTCATATTCACAAACTTATCAATGTGACACATTACATTAAGAGAGAATGAGTGGGGGATCCAGATGGTGGGTATTGGAGAGGGCACCGATTGCATGGAGCACTGGGTGTGGTGCAAAAATAATGAATACTGTTATGCTGAAAAAATAAAAAAAATTTAAAAATAAAGAAGCATCATGAAAAAAAAGAGAGAGAATGAGTGAGAACAAAATGAACATTTCAATAGATGCAGAAAATGATTTTGACAAAGTACAATATCCATTCATAATAAAAAATAAAGTAGGTTTAGGAGAAACATACCTCAACATCATCAAGCGCATGTATAAAAAACTTGAAACTAACTTCATTGGGGAAATAGAGCTTTTTTCCTAAGATCAGGAACAAGACAAGGATATACACTCTCACCACTTTTATTCAACATAGAACTGAAAGCTCTAGCCACAGGAATCAGACAACAAAAAGAAATAAAAGGCACCTAAATCAGTAAGGAAGAAGAAAAATGTTTGCTGTTTACAGATAACATAATACTCTATGTAGAAGATCCAAAATATTCCTCCAAAAATATTCTAGAACTTAAAAATGAATTCAGTAACATCACAAGATATAAAACTTAAGTTTTGGAGAATATTATATATATATATATATATATATATATATATATATATATATATATATATATATATATATATATATAGTAATATTTCTCAGCCATAAAGAATGAAATATTGTCATTCAAAAGGAAATGATGGAATTAGAGTGTATGTGAAGTAAGTCCATCAGAGAAAGACAAATACCATATGATTTCACTCATATGTGGAATTTAAGAACCAAAACTAATGACCAAAGTGTAAAAAGAGAGAGGAAGAGAGGTAAAACAAGAAAAATACTCAATTATAGAGAACAAACTGATGGTTACCAGAATAGAGATAGGTGGGGGGACAGGTCAAATAGATGATGGGGATTAAGGAGTGCAATTGTGATGAGCGCCAGTGATTGTATGGAAGTGTTGAGTCACTGTGTTGTCCAGCAGAAACTAATATTACAGTGTATGTTAATTAACTGGAATTTAAATAAAACTATCTGGTAAGTGACCATTGAATCTTCATATTTCTTTGGGTAATATGCACATTTTATCAGCATTATTTCTTCTAATCCATGATTGGAATTTTTTCACCAATGTTTAATAATTTTTATTGTAGATGTCTATTTCCCCCTTGGTGAAATGTAATCCAAGGTATTTTCTTTCTTTTCACGCAATGAATGCATTGAGAAAAGAATGCTTTTTATGAAATCCTAAATGGGATTTTTTTTCTTAATTTCTTTTTCTGACAGTTTGTTAGTGTATATAAATGCAAGGTTTATTTATATTGATTTTGTATCTTGAAAATTTACTGAGTTAATATAGTAGTCTTAACAGGTTTCTGGTGAAGTAGAATATCTTCTCTGGGGACAGCTTTTTAATGAGGATTTATTCTTATTAGTATATATTGATTTGTATTTTATAATACTGTCATACAATGGTAAAATATTGAGTGTTTACCTAGATAATTTCACAGTATATTAAATGAATCAACAGATATTTCACTTATCCTCAAGGAACAAATCCCTAGAGAATCCTTAAGATTATAACAGGCTCAGAATCCTAAGGGAAGTGATATTTTACACATTTTCTAGTGTCCAGTGGGGGAAAAAATTGGATGTTTTCCTTTAGATACCTTTGTGAGAATGTTCTGAGAATTAAAGCAAGTTCGATGTACTGCTAATTAAATTGAAGAGACAGAAATCCCACAAGGTTTGTGAAATAAGGCCCAGAGTCACGATTTTAACACAGCATGAACTTTCCTGGCTTCCTTTTATGGAATTCATCATTTGTTCTCCCTCAAATCCATCTCATATATGATCCTTATTTTGGAGTCACACACCAGCCTCAGGGTCCAGCCTCTGAGCCAATGGAAGTAAAGATGTGTTGATCTCTGTCAATATCACATTAAATATGTGCATTTTTATTTCGTAGGGAGAATTCCTGGTGCCTCTTTATGAGAATAGTCACCATCTACTGAAGAATTTTGGAAACAAGAATATGCAATAGAAAAGTTTGGTTGGACTTGAATAAACTTAATCAACTTGATAGAAAAGTCAATCACCAAAGGTTGGTAATTTCTTGGAGTTTTATAATTATTATAAACATTCTGTAATAAGTGGAATTCCAACTATTTGACACAGGTTGTTAATTTTGGGTTTTGAGATAGAGGTAAAAATATGTGAATCACTTCAACAATAAGTCAACTTGGACTTTATTTTCAGCCTCTCTTTTAAGTAGCTCTAGTTTTGCCAAAATAAAAACCTATTCTACATTTTATCTGTTAGAACATTGTCATATTTAAAAAAAGAAAACCAAAGAGACTTTAAATCCTTCCCATGCTATATTTTATAATATAGCAAGAAATGAATTATGCGAGGTCACCTTGACAGTAAAAATAAACCTTGGGCCATACTTCTGGTTTTCCCATTGTCTAATCATTGTTCTTGAAAATAGAAATGAAACACGGAATCATGACACAGCAGAGACTAGGGACTCAGGATGTGTCACATACTTGGGCAAATCTGTGAAAATTTCATAACTTCATTATCAGAAAAGTATAGATAATAATATTTTCTTCCTAGCATTGCCATTTATTCCCTATTATTTAGTAGTAATTTTTATGTTCCAGGAATGATTTTAAACATAAACTCAGCATCAAGATAAATAAGACATTACCACACCATTCAAGAAACTTGTGGGCTAAAGGTGGAGATGGATGAATGAGTAGAAACTAAAATTCAAATAGGTGAGAAAAGTGAAACATTACAAAGACTTCTTGAAAACTGTTGACTTATAAATATTAAGTAATTAGTGATACCTTATATTGTCATAATCATTAGTTTCTTCAGTCACCTTTCAAGACCCATTATCAATATTTCTGCATCCTCCCCAATTTTATTCTGGACTCACTTCAGTGCTGTGTTGATTTGCACCATCTCCACCCTGCTCTGCTGACATCACTATTTACATCTTTGCTCTTTCTAACCAGCCTATGGCACACTTTACTTTGGTTGGTCTCTGATTCTCCACTCTATAATCTTTAGCATTTGAATGGCTTTGTTCATTTTGGGGCCTTTTGCAAAGGATTTATAAAGAGAAAAGCATCCCTGAGCTCCATTGGCATTTTAGGGGCAGTAGAGACTGACTGTAGAGCTGGTGATAGTCCTGGTTTGAGAGGTGAATCTGCTCCCTAGTAATTGTATGGAAAGTTACCTCACCCCATTTTTGCAAAATTGAAATGGTACTAATATTACACAGTTATTTCTTTAATTAGTATTTATGACATTCTTCATAAGTTTTACTTAATGTGTGGTAAGTAAAATCTCACCATTTACTTTCCTGGGTCTATTGGTACCAATAACACCTTATTTGATCAGAGGTTGAACTGGATAACTTCTACAATCTCTGGAAATATTCTAAGTCCCATCCCATTCTCTGCCCCTATTAGGTCTCCAGGGCCACTAGGCTCCAGGGTCCCATTATACTTTAATGGAATAATGAGAAGAAGCTCTCTTCATCATGCCCACTCTAATTTCCCACCAGTGGAGATTAAATGAGTTGGAGAGCAAGTGATTAGATCAGGGGAATATTCTAGAAACGTTTTACACCAAGGCAGCCAGGTGACAACTATCTCAGGATTCTGTGGAAAGAACACTGAGGTCAATGACATTAGAAGTAGCATTTCCTTGTTTTCAATTTCTGAGTTAGTTGCTGACAAATTTAAAACGTTAAAGTTTGGGGATGTGGGCATAGCAGTAAAAACATTGACAAAACTTCAGCTAAGAGCCTACCCACTTCATTCCTTCTCTCCCTCTATTAGCAGTGTTATTCCATTGTTCCTCCATCTTTAACATGCCACAAACTCGTGTTTTCTTTTGACTATGGCATAAAAAGGCCAACAGAAATGAATCTCAATTAAAAACCATTGATCCAAAGCCAGGTGGCTTTGTTTGTTTTATATAAACTGGTGATAAATGACTATTAGTTTATAACAATTTCTAGTCTTAAAGAGGCTTGAAAACTAAAAATACCATATCTACTGTTTTTGGAAATAGAATCTACATTCCAGGATCTAGTCCAGTTCTGTTGCTAAATTTTGAACAAGGTTGCTGGTTAGTATGGAGCTGATGAAATCATAATTCTCACCCATTTTGAGGATCTGAATGTATGTATTTATCTACCTATACACTTTCCCCACCCCTCTTCCTAAAAAGTTCACATTTCTCAGTAAACAAGGCATAATTAGATGACAAAGAGTAGTCAAAATTTTTCACATTTTGAATTCTGATTCAAAATTAATTTTTGTGACATTGAGAACATCTTATTGATTCTTTAGAGTAATTTAATGTCGTGCATATTAGAAGAAACATGGTTCTCAAAGACAATACTTTGATTATGACAAAGCCATATAACGATAGTTTGTTAAAACAAAAAATTATTTATTAGATTCACATAAATTTTTTAAATTTATTTTAAGCATAACAGTATCATTATTTTTTCAACACACTCAGTGCTCCCTGCAATCCGTGCCCTCTATAATACCCACCACCTGGTACCCCGACCTCCCAACCACCCACCACTTCAAACTCCTCAGATTGTTTTTCAGAGTCCATAGTCTCTCATGATTCACCTCCCCTTCCAATTTACACAAACCCCATTCTCTCTAACTCCCCATGTCCTCCATGCTTTTTGTTATGCTCCACAAATAAGTGAAACCATATGATACTTGACTCTCTCTGCTTGACATATTTCACTCAGCATAATCTCTTCCAGTCCCGTCCATGTTGCTACAAAAGTTGGGTATTCGTCCTTTCTGATGGAGGCATAATACTCCATAGTGTATATGGACCACATCTTCCTTATGCATTCGTCCATTGAAGGGCATCTTGGTTTTTTCCACAGTTTGGCGACCATTTGGCCATTGATGCTATAAACATTGGGGTACAGATGGCCCTACTTTCCACAATATCTGTATCTTTGGGGTAAATACCCAGGAGTGCAATGGCAGAGTCATAGGGAAGTTCCATTTTTAATTTCTTGATTAATATCCACACTGTTATCCAAAGAGGCTGCACCAACTTGCATTCCCACCAAGAGTGGAAGAGGGTTCCCCTTTCTCCACATCCTCTCCAACACATGTTGTTTACTGTCTTGCTAATATTGACCATTCTAACTGGTATATGCTGATATCTCAATGTAGTTTTAATTTGAATCTCCCTGATGGCTACTGATGATGAACATTTTTTCATGTGTCTGATAGCCATTTGTATGTCTTGATCGGAAAAGTGTCTGTCCATATCTTCTGCCCATTTTTTGATATGATTGTCTGTTTTATGTGTGTTGAGTTTGAGGAGTTCATTATAGATCCTGGATATCAACCTTTTGTCTGTACTGTCATTTGCAAATATCTTCTCCCATTACGTGGGTTGCCTCTTTGTTTTCTTGACTGTTTCCTTGGCTGTGCAGAAGCTGTTGATTTTGATGAAGTCCCAAAAGTTCATCTTCGCTTTTGTTTCCTTTGCCTTTGGAGACATATCTTGAAAGAAGTTGCTGTGGCTGATATAGAAGAGATTACTGCCTATGTTCTCCTCTAGTATTCTGATGGATACCTGTCTCATATTGAGGTCTTTTATCCATTTTCAGTTTATCTCTGTGTACAGTGTAAGAGAATGGCAGAGTTTCATTCTTCTACATATAGCTGCCCAGTTTTCCCAGCATCATTTATTGAAGAGACTGTCTTTTTCCCACTGTATATTTTTTCCTGTTTTGTCGAGGATTATTTGACCATAGAGTTGAGGGTCCATATCTGGGCTCTCTACTCTGTTCCACTGGTCTATGTGTCTGTTTTTATGCCAGTACCATGCTGTTTTGGTGATCACAGCTTTGTAATAAAGCTTGAAATCAGGTAACGTGATGCCCCCAGCTTTATTTTTGTTTTTCAACATTTCCTTAGAGATTCCTTTGATTCCACACAAATTTTAGGATTATTTGCTCCAGGTCTTTGATGAATACCAGTGGAATTTTGATAGGAATGGCATTAAAAGTAGAGATTGCTCTAGGCAGTATAGACATTTTAACAATGTTTATTCTTCCGATCCAAGAGCATGGAATGGTCTTCCATCTTTTTGTGTCTTCTTCGATTTCCTTCATGAGTGTCCTGTATTTCCTCAAGTACAGATCCTTTACCTCTTTGGTTAGATTTATTCCCAAGTATCTTATGGTTCTTGGTGCTATAGTAAATGGAATCGATTCTCTAATTTCCCTTTCTGTGTTTTCATTATTAGTGTATAAGAAAGCCACTGATTTCTGCGCATTGACTTTGTATCCTGCCATGTTGCTGAATTGCTGTATGAGTTCTAGTAGTTTGGGGGTGGAGTCTTTTGGGTTTTCAATATAAAGAATCATGTCATCTGCAAAGAGAGAGAGTTTGACTTCTTCATTACCAATTTGGATACCTTTTATTTCCCTTTGTTGTCTGATTGCTGTTGCTGGGACTTCTAATACTATGTTGAACAAGAGTGGTGAGATTGGGCATCCTTTTCGTGTTCCTGATCTCATCGGGAAGGAAGCAAGCTTTTTCCCATTGAGGATGATATTTTCTGTGGGTCTTTCATAGATAGATTTTATGAACTTCAGGAATGTTTCCTCTATCTCTATACTTTGAAGTGTTTTAATCAGGAACGGGTGCTGGATTTTGTCAAATGCTTGTTCTGCATCAATTGAGAGGACCATGTGGTTTTTCTCTCATCTCTTATTAATTTCTTCTATCACAATGATTGATTTGCGAATGTTGAACCATCCTTGTAGCCCAGGGATGAATCCCACCTGGTCATGGTGGATAATCTTTTTAATATCCTGTTGGATCCTGTTTGCTAGGATCTTGTTGATAATCTTAGCATCCATATTCATCAGTGATATTGGTCTGAAATTCTATTTTTTGGTAGGGCCTTTGCCTGGTTTGGGGATCAGGGTAATGCTGGCTTCATAGAAAGAGTCTGGAAGTTTTCCTTCTGCTTCAATTTTTTGAAACAGCTTCAGGAGAATAGGTGTTACTTCTTCTTTGAAAGTATGGTAGAATTCCCCATGGAATCCATCAAGTCCTGGGCTCTTGTTTTTTGGGAAGTTTTTGATCGCCGCTTCAATCTCGTTACTAGATATTGGTCTATTCAGGTTGTCAATGTCTCCCTGGTTCAATTTTGAGAGTTTATAGTTTTCCAGGAATGCATCCATTTCGTCTAGGTTGCTTAGCTTATTGGCATATAACTGTTGATAATAACTTCTGAAGATTGTTTCTACTTCCTTGTTGTTTGTTGTGATCTCTCCCTTTTCATTCATAATTTTATGTATTTGAGCTTTCTCTCTTTTCTTTTGGATTAATGTGGCCAATGGTTTATCAATATTGTTGATTCTTTTAAAAAACAAGCTTCTAGTTTCATTGATTCGTTACTGTATCTCTGGTTTCTACCTCATTGATCTCAGCTCTAATCTTGATTATTTCCCTTCTTATGTGTGGAGTTAGTTTGATTTCTTATTGATTCTTCAGTTCTTTAAGGTGCAGAGACAGCTTCTGTGTTCTGGATTTTTCAGTGTTTTTGAGGGAGGCTTGGATGGCTATGTATTTCCCCCTTAGGACCGCCTTTGCTGTATTCCACAGGCTTTAGATCGAAGTGTCTTCATTGTCATTGTTTTCCATGAATTTTTTCAGTTCCTCCTTGATCTCCTGGTTGATCCAAGCATTCTTTTTATTCCAAATGTTTGATTACCTTTGTAACTTTTCCTTGTGATTGAGCTCCAGATTCAAAACATTGTGATCTAAGAATGTGCAGGGAATAATCTCAGTATTTTGGTTTCTGTTGAGTCCTGATTTGTGACCCAGTATGTGGTCTATTCTGGAGAAAGTTCCATGTGCACTTGAGAAAAATGAGTATTCTGTTGTTTTAGGGTGGAATGTTCTGTATATATCTATGAGGTCCATCTGGTCCAATGTGTCATCCAATGTTCTTGTTTCTTTATTGATTTTCTGCTTCGGTGATATATTTCTGAGAGAGGTGTGTTAAGATCTCCAAAGATTAGTGTATTCATATCAATATGACTCCTTATCTTGATTAACAGTTTTCTTATGTAATTGCCTGCTCCCATATTGGGGGCATAGATATTTACAATTGTTAGATCATCTTGGTGGATAATCCCTTTAAGAATGATGTAGTGTTCTTCTGGATTTTTGACTACAGTCTTTAGTTTAAAATCTAATTTGTCTGATATGAGAATCGCTACCCCAGCCTTTTTTTGAGGCCCATTGGCATGAAAGATGCTTCTCCATCCCTTTTCTTTCAGTCTGGGTGTATCTTTAGGTTCAAAATGGGTCTCTTGTAGACAACATATGGATGGGTCCTGTCGTTTTATCCAGTCTTCAACCCTGTGCCATTTTATGGGTGCATTTAGGCCATTCACATCGAGGGTGATTATTGATAGATACGTTTTTATTGACATCATGTTACCTTCGAAGTCTTTCATTCTGTAGATTGTCTCTATATTTCTGTTCAATGCTATTCTTGGGATTTTTCATCCTTTAAAGAAACCCCCTTAATATTTCCTGCAGTGTTGGCTTGGTGGTTGCATAGTCTTTTAATCCTTGCCAGTCCTGGAAACTCTTTATCTCTCCATCCATTTTGAATGTAAGTCTTGCTTGATAAAGTATTCTCGGCTGCATGTTCTTCTCATTCAGTGCCCTGAATATATCTTGCCAGCCCTTTCTGGCTTGCCAGGTGTCTGTGGACAGGTCTGAAGTTATTCTGATGGGATTTCCTCTGTATGTAAGGATCTTCTTTGTCCTAGCTGCTTTCAAGAGGTTCTGCCTACAATTATAATTCTTCATTTTTACTATTAGATGTCTCGAGGACTTTTGAGAATCTGTAATCTTGGGGGAAAACCTTTCAGACTCTAGTACATAAATGCTGGTTCCATTCACAAGATTTGGAAAATTTTCATGAATAACTTGTTCCACTATATATTATAGACTTCTTTCTTTCTCCTCCCCTTAAGGGATTCCAATAATTCTGATGTTGGAACGTTTCATGGCATCATTTATTTCCCTGATTCTGTTTTCGTGGCTTCTAAGCTGTTTGTTCCAGGCTTCCTCCTGATCCTTTCTCTCTATCTATTTGTCCTCCAGATCACTAATTCTATCTTCTGTCTCAGTTACTCTAGCGTTGAGAGATTTAGATTAGATTGGAACTCATTGAGAGCATCGTGAAGCTCATCCCTGGTAGCTTTCAGCTCTTCCCTAATATTGAAAACATGATCTCTGGTTGTTTTCAGATCTGCCCTAATCAATTCCGTTTGGTCACCCATGGCTTTCTCCAACCTAGCTATTGCTTGGATAATTGTTAGCCTGAATTCTCTTTCCGACATATTGTCTATGTTGATAGCCATTAGCTGTTTTATAGAAGGACCATCCTCTGTATTTTTCTTCTATTGGACACTCCTCCTCCTAATCATTTTGGTTGAGCAGGTTTAGCTGAGTGTATCGACTGTGGTGCAGTCAAGGTGCACCCTGGAATGCTTCTGAGCAATCAGGGTTCCCCACCCAAATGAGAAAAAAAAAAAGAAAAGGAAAAGAAGAAAAGAGAGAGGGAGAGAGACAGGAAAGAAAAGGTAAGATAAAAGAGAAGGTTTAGCCCAAATGGGCCCCAAGGTAAGATTTATGAAGTATACAAACAGACACAGACAAACAAAAAGAGTGATAAAAGTATATGACAAGAGAAAAAAATAATAATATATATATTTTTGCATATATATATGTGTGTGTATGTATATATATACATACACACACATATATATATATATGCAAATAAAGGAAGAACCTCGTCAAAAAAACCCTGAGTGTAAGATTTATATTCTATCAGGACAAACAAAAAAACACAGAAATACTGGTGGAAGAAAAAGATGGGAGAGTGGTTGTAAATTCTCAGTGTGGGTGAGGAAGGTTGTTTTGATTCTTCCTGGATGTATCTTGAAATCTTTGTTAAAGGACTCAACTTTCCTAAGATAAAGGGGGATTAGGAATTGGTTTACCTATAGGGGTGGCATTGATTGAGGATAGGGGATTACCTTGAAGTTTAACTCTATATGGATATTAGAAAATAAAAATTTTAAAAAGGAATAAACTAAACTAAACTAAAATTAAAAAAAAATTCAAAAATAGTAATGCAAAAGGAAAACACAGGTGTATGTATCAAAAAGTTCATGTTAGAAGGTTATTATGGAATTTGATGTACTGGACATCGCACTGTGACTGTAAATAGGTTAAAAATTATCTATATAATAATAAAAAAATAACTATATAAAGAAATGAGCCAGAATAGTGAGATAGAATTAATAATAAAAATTGTCCTATGAAGTAGTGGTAGTTGTTCTCTTGTCTTTTTTTTTTTTTCCTTTCCAGGTTGGTTTTCTGGGGGAGGGGCCTCCCACGTGGGTTTTCAGTCCCTGAAGTTCTCTCAGCTAAGTCCTCCCGCCCCCCTCAAGCGGTTGGGCTCTGATGAAACTGGTTTTTTCAGGCTTTTGTTCTCTGGAGGTTTTTATATTTGTTCATTTTTGTTTTTCTATCTAGCCTTGACCAATTTTGATGGTTTCTGTAGGTTTAGAGGAAAGCAAACTGCACCCTGACCTCCCTCTCAGAGAGAAGCCTAAATCTGGCTGCAGAGCCCATATAAATCCCCCATTGGCTGCTGGCAGAGCTGGTTCTCAGTCGCGGTCCCTGGGGACTCAGGATTTTTTGCTTGTACCCAAAACCATGGCCTCAGCAGCTGTCTGGGCAGCTCCAGACTGCCAGAGAAGTTCCAAGCAGCGATCACACACTGAGATTTTCCCGCTGGCCCAGACTGGGAGTGCCTGGTCTTTCCAGTCTGAAAGCACCTGGCTGGCATTTGTGTGCACACCTCTCAGGGTAGGGCACGGGGCACGACTGGGACTCTGATGGCAGGGCAGGGCACTCGCATGGGGACTGCAAAAAGGCTGTGCTTCTGTGGGCTGTCGAGGCTCCCAGCCTCTCATGGGAACCAGGCGCCACGTACTCTCAGGTGCGCTGGTGGTTCAGGGACCGAGACCTGGTTTTTCTGCTGCACTCTCCCTGGCTCTGTGCCAGGGGTGGCTGTCCTGGGTCTGGGGACTTTAACCCCAACCCTAACATCCCGATTCCCGCAATTTCCCCCCGGTGATCCTTTGCTCTTTTTGAGTGCTTTCTACCAGACTCCTGAGTTAATGCTGGTCCCCAGGTGCAGGGCACTCTCGTATTGGGATATTACTTTCCAACGGGTCGCCTCTGGTGGCTCCCTCCCCCTTTTGTTTATCATCCTATATCAGTCCGATTTTCCCACTCCGCTTTACCTGCCCACTGGCGTCTTCTGATTCAGTAGAGATCCAGACGTGTATAATTCTGATCTCAGGCTGATTTCACGGGTGATTGGAGATCTTTGGAAGATAATCAGCTCATTTTAGGGTACAGGTTGAATGGGCGCCTCCTTCAACTTCCCTACCATCTTGTCTCCCCCCCACGTAAATAATTAATGACAATTGACTAGTGTTATCTAAGTCCTTAGAGACTCTAAAGTGGCCTACATATAAAGTTTTCATAGTATTAATATTTGTTATGTACTGACAATGTCATATAAGAATAAAATTGGGCATTATTTCAGTTGACATATTTTTTTCTTCTTTTTCCTTTCCTTTTTTAAAAATATTTCTTTCCCCCCTTATTATTCCACAACCATTAATCCATTTCCACTTCCTTCTCTGTATTCTATCAACCTTCAGACTCTAACTCACTTTTTCATGAATTATTTTTAATCTATAGTTGGGTGATCTCTGACAGCAGGAAAATATACAAGTGCAGTGTCTAAATTATCAAAGTAAAGAAATATTTTATTTTTATGAGTTTTCTTTGCAAAAGTGAATGCTAGCATTTCTATAATAATCTTGAAACATCTACATTCCAACACTATCAAATAAACTCATCCATTTTATGATCTATGCCATAAAATTCTATTGAGGGAGCAATTCATAAGAATTATAAAATTCATATATTAGTTACTTCTTCATTATGAATGTTTAAGTTCAAGAGGAATTAAATATTTATTTACTTATTGTTTGTTTGTTTATTAATTTTTTATTTATAAGTGTTTTGTTTTTTTATTTGAGAGAGAGAGAGCAAGCATGACTGGGGGGAGGGGTAGAAGGAGAGTCTTCAAACAGAATTCCTGCTGAGCATGGAACCTAATGTGAGACGTGATCTTATGAACCATAAGATCATCATTTGAGCTAAAACCAAGAGTCAGATGCTTAACCAAATGAACCACCCAAACATCCCTGGAATCAAATATTTAACAAGATGGTTAAATCCGAATGTGCCGCTGGTAGGGCAGTTTAATATGTATGGTCGAAATTTAGAAGAAAATATAACATTTTGATTTGGCAGAGGATGGGAAGAGTTTTGAGGAAGCTGAAGAAAGTTGCTAACGTGATCAGGAAATTAAATAATTGAAAATATTTAATATAGATTGTATTGAAGAAAGTTTAGCTTAAATGGAAGTGAAACTGTGCAAGTACCCACATGGAAATGAAAAGCATTCTGACCTTTCAGAAGATTATAGTTTAAGTTGTTGTAAGGAAAAAAAGTTTGTTATAAAGAAAGAAAGAAAAAAGCCAGGTAAACTAGTCATAAATTTGTTGAGTATTTGTATACCAATATAAGTATTGTTAAGCAATTCATTAGTTCATGGAGAACATTTCAAAAACTGCTCCAGAGACTGACTTGATCATAGATGTGTTTTAAGATGAATATGGTTTGAAAGAAAAAAAAATACTAGAAAGTCAGGAGAATGGGCATTGAAAACTTAGAACTAAGTAAAATAATAGGTTTGGAAAGGGGATATATGTCTTAGAGATATTGGTAATTTAGTATGTCTTTACCAAGAAACTAATTAAACATAGAAAATGAGAAATCAAAAGTGGCCTCAAGGGTTAAGCTTGAATGTTTGTGGTAATGAATTGGTAATGGAAGAAATGAACAAATGTAAGAGATGGAGGCTAATATCAGTTTTGACACAATAAATTGAAAGTGTTGTCAGGATAGCTGATGAAAGCATCTAAGAAGTTGTTGGAAACACAAATGAGCTCAGAAGTTGTCAGATTGATGTGTTATTCTAGAAGCTTGAATTCCTTAAGGTCAGAATAAATTTTATTCATGAAATTATGCTAAATTCTGTCCTTAGAAGGGTATTGTGCATGATTTATTCCTTTGATGTAACTGTTTTGAAATTCTTAACAGCTTTGAACAAAGGGGACTCAAAATTTTCATTTGTCATGCAAAATATGTAGTTCTGCAATGGTTATAAAAGATTGACAAAGGAGATAAATGACACAGAACATAGAATGATCTCTACGGCACTTGGAGAAATGGTTTCTTTGACAAATCAAAAATTAAAGTGAGACCAAAAAATATGGAGACTCATTGTCTTAGGAAATTTCAAATAATGAGTTTTAAATTCTTAGGTGAGTACTACAATTTTATTGATATAGAACAAAACTTACATAATGGAGTGAAATAATGACATGTAATATTTACCAAATAAGAAATTTACTACTTTAAAACTTCAAGATTTTTAAATATATTAACATTTTATTATTAAAAGGCAAAATAAAGAATACAGATTAACATCTGGATGGGAGAGATGTGTAGGCTAATGTATGTGGGAAAGAACATGGGCGCTCCATGCTTTCTCCAAGTGTGCCACTCTCCACAAATTCCCATATGCTCTCCAACCTTAAAGTTTCTCAAGATAATGCTGTTTGGGTCAAGATGTTGCAGAAAGAATGGATAGATAAAAATAAAAGGCTCATAACAAGGCATAAGATTTAACAGATGCCCTGTACTTTCCTTTTACCCATCAGCTGTCACCAATGAAGCTGAGATATGACAAACATAAATGAGACATCTACTACAGATTTCATCCTCTTGGGCCTCTTCCCTGAGTTCCAATATGCCAGCCTCCTGGTCTATCTCATCCTTCTGGTCTACCTCATTACCCTTACAGGGAACTCCATCCTCATCTTTCTGGTCTGGGTGGACTCCCACCTTCATACTCCCATGTACTTCTTGCTCAGCCAACTTTCCATCATTGATTTGTTCTACATTTCCAGCTCGGTTCCTAAAATGGTCATCAACCATTCTTTAGGGAAGCACAGCATCTCTCGCATTGGCTGTGGAGTCCAAATGTTCTTCTGTCTGACTCTAGGTGGCGCTGAGTGTCTCCTCCTAACCTTTATGTCCTATGACCGATTTGTGGCTGTCTGTAACCCCCTTCGCTACACAATCATCATAAATCCTAAAGTCTGCTTGCTAATGGCAGTATCATCATGGACTGGGGCTTCTCTAAATTCACTCATTCAAACCATCTACACCATGCATTTTCCTCTCTGTGGTCTGAAGAAAATAAATCACTTCTTCTGTGAGATACCAGCCATCCTGAAACTATCCTGTGAGGACACTTCAGATTATGAGATTGTGTTGTTTATAGTAAGTATCATATTTATACTCACCCCCTTTAGCTTAATAATGATCTCTTATATTTACATTTTCCTCACTGTTCTCAAAATAAACTCTCCTGAGGGAAGGAAAAAATCCCTGTCCACATGCTCTTCTCACCTTATTGTAGTGATTCTCTACCTTGGACCAGCAATAGTAGTGTACATGACACCTGGCTCTTCCCACACCCCAGGGATGGATCAAGGTCTCTCCATGATCTATACTATCCTTACACCCATGCTGAACCCTTTAATTTATAGCTTTAGAAACAAGGATGTTGTGGGGGCTATAAAGAAAACCCTGGGAAAGTAACTAATATCAAAATAATTTAAGAAATATCACTGTCATACTTCATATCTAAAACCAGTTCCAGGATGAAAATCCAAGTCCCTGGTTTGAAGCTTTCTTCCGCTATGGAGAATGTCTAATTAGAGACATAGATTATTTTAAACGGTGGTAATTAAATTGCCAATCAACTTATTCTGTTTGAAACAAAACAATTGAGTTCAGTAAAGAGTTGGTTTAACAGAAATATTTGAATAAAAGGGCTTTGGTAACAAATATATGGAAGTATACTTATGTTCTTAAGTTTTCCATAAAGGTGGACAAGCAATATTGTCATATTTTACCATCAAAGAGACAAGGGAGAGAATGAATGCTTCAAATTTTTGACTGAGCATTAGCCTAATCTGAGAGTAGAACAGAGGAGAAACAGACATTTATTTTTGCCATGAAGTACAGTTTTATCCAGGTTGATGTTTCCTTTAAAAAATTAAATTAAAACACATTATTGAAATAAAATTGACAGGCAGTGCAATATTATTTTCAGGTGAACAGATAAACAGCATATTGACAATTCTATATATTACTCAATGCTCATTGTGATAAGTATAGTCACCATAATATATTATTATGATATTATTGACTGTATTCCCTATGTTTTTCTTTTTATTTCGATGACTAATTTTATAACTTGAAATTTTGTACCTATTAATCACTATAATCTCTTTTGTTCATTGTCCCATCTCCAGCCCATTGGAAACTGCCAGTTTGTAATCTGTAGTTGAAAGACTGTTTGTTTGTTTTAGATTCCACATCTAAGTGAAATCATATGGTGTCTGTATTTGTCTGATTTGTTTCATGTAGCATAATACCTTCTAGATTCAGCTACATGGTTGCAAATAGCAAAACCTCATTATTTCCTATGGCTGAGTAATATAGCAATACACACACACACACACACACACACACACACACACACACCACATTATCAATCATCAAGGGACACTGGGCTTGCATCTATATATTGATTGTTATAGAAAATGCAGCAATAAATATAATGGTGTGTTTTTTCAAATTATTTCTGTGAGTAAATACCAATAGGTGGAATTACTGGATCGTATGATATCACTAATTTTAATTTAGGAGGACCCTCCATTTTATTTTCCTCTGTGATTTCACTCATTTGCATTCTCACCAATAGTGTACAAGTGTTTCATTTTCTCCATATTCATGCCAACATTTGTTATTTCTTGTCTTTTTCTAAGTAGTCATTCTGACTGGTGTGTTGGTGGTATTACATTGTAATTTTTATTTGCATTTCCATTATGAATAAAGAAGTTGAGCATTTTTCATATCTTTGAGTTTCATCTGTATGTATTCTTTGGACAAATGTCTATTTAGGGTCTTTACCCATTTTTGAATTGGATATTTTGTTTTATGATGTTAAATTGTCTATGTTCTTTATTTATCTTAGATAATAACCTTTTATCAGATATATCATTTATTAATATATTTTCCCATTCATTAGATTGTTTTTTTTATTTTGCTGATGATTTCTGTTGCTGTGCAAAACTATTTTTGTTGCAGTTATTATTGTTATTTTGGAGATGTCCCAGCAGTATTTTTTTTTCTCTTGCTTGAGAAGACATATCCATAAATATGTTGTTAACACCAATGTCCAAGTGATTACTGCCCATTTTGTCTTAGGAATTATATCGTTCTAGGTCTCACATTTAGGTCTTTAACTCATTTTGAGTTTTATTTTTGTGTATGATGTAAGAAAGTGATCTAGGTTTATCATTTTTCATTTGGATATCTAGTTTCTCAAACACTATTTTTTTAAATTTCTTGTGTTTGTGTACTAAACTTCCAGAAAATATGTTAGAGTAGGAGAAACCCACCTCTTTCTTCCCATGGATACAACTAGATAACATTAACAGCAGTTTAAATAACCCAGAAAATGACCTGAGGATTGGCAGAGCAAACTCTTCACAAATAAATATAAGGAAGAGGCCACATTGAAGAAGGTAGAAAGAACATGTACACACTCAGAATATAAACATCCATAAGACTGTCTGCAAGAGGGAAGGACACAGTGGACATGGAAAGGGGAGAGAAACAGACTGCAACACCAGGAATCCCAGAGAGGAAAGATTAGTTCCCCATATCAATTGGTTTTGAAACTCAGAGACACAGAATTTCATGAGCTCCTATAATCATAAGGACATAAATAGGTTTCAAAAAATTAGTGGGCTTTGCTCAAGGAGAGCTGGGAGTGCATAAGAAACTGATTCCAGGCCCCTAAAGAGAGATCACAACAAACAGCCCTGTAGAGACACAACATAGATGCTGTATTAAAAACAAACAAATGGAGGGAATAAGATGGCGGGGAAGTAGGAAGAGGCACCTTTTCAACCTGTACCCTAAAGTGAGCTAATTACCTACCAAGGAACTCCAATCACCCATGAAATCAGCCTGAGATCAGAATTATACATGTCTGGATCTCTACAGGGGCAGAAGACGCCAGTGGGCAGGTAAAGTGGAATGGGACGAGTGGACTGATATCAGAAGATAAACAAAAGGGGGAGAGAGCCACCAGAGGCAACCAGTTGGAAAGTAATACCCCAATCCAAGAGTGCCCTGTGTCTGGGGACCAGCGTTAACTTGGAGACTGGTTGAAAGCACTCAAAAAGAGCAAAGGATAGCGGGGGCGGGGGGAGTGTAGGAATCCCGGAGGCTATGGAAAGGGGCTTAAGTCCCTGGTCCCAGGACAGCCTCCCCTGGTGCTGAGCCAGAGAGTGCAGCAGAGAAACCAGGTCTTGTTTCTAACCCGCCAGCACACCCAAGAATGCATGCGTTCTGGCTCCTGTGAGGGGATGGGAGCCACGCTGGGCAGCAGAACTTGCAGGCCCTGCTACAAAGCCTGAGATATGAGCGTGAGTGCCTCATACTTCCCTGAGAGAGTTACAAAGGCCCAGCCTGTGCTCTTTGACCTGTGCCATTGTTTCAGAGCCTAAGACACAGGTCCCAATCCCTCCTCTGACAGAGGTGCGAAAAAGCCCAGCCTGGTGCTTTCGGACCTGTGCCCCGTTCTCAGTGCCTGAGACGAGGACGTGAGACCCATAGCCTCCCCTGAAAGAGGTGCACACAAGCTGGTCACTCTTAGACTCAGAAAGACCAGGCACTCCCAGTCCAGGCCATCAGGAAAATCTCAGTGTGCGATCCCTGCTTGGAATCTCTTTGGCGGTCTGGAGCTCCCAGACTGCTACCGATGCCATGGTTTTTGGTACAAGCAAAAGATCCGGCTTCCCCAGGGACTGCAACTCTGAACCTGCTCTGCCAGTGGCAAAGGAGAAACTCATCTGGGATCTGCAGCCATGCTAAGACTTCTGTCTGAGAGGGAGGTCAGGGTGCAGTCTGTTTTCCTCTAAAACTACAAAAACCATCAAAAGCGGTCAAGGTGAGAGAAAAAAAAATGAACAAACATAAAAACCGCCAGAGAACAAAAGCCTGAAAAAAAAAAAGTTTCCTCAGAACCTACCCCCTTGAGGGGGGCAGTGAAACTTAACTCAGAGAATATCATTGACTGAAAACCCACGTGGCAGGCCAATCCCCCAGAAAACAAACCAAGAAAGGAAAAAAAAAAAAAGCCTGCAAGAGAACAACCACCACTACTTCATACGACAACTTTTATTTTCAACTTGTTCCCACTATTCTGGTTCATTTTTTTTATATAGATAATTTTTTAACCTATTTACCATCACAGTGAGCTGTCAAGTACATCAAATTCCATAATAACCTTCTAACCTGAACTTTTTGATACATACACCTGTGTTTTTCTTTTACATTTCTATTTTTTGAATTTCTTTTTTTTAATTTTAGTTTAGTTTAGTCTAGTTTATTCCTTTTTATTTTTATTTTCTAATATTCATATAAAGTTAAACTTCAAAGTAATCCCCTTTCCCCAATCAATACTACACCATAGGTAAACCAATTTTTAATCCCACTTTATCTTAGAAAAATTGAGTCCTTTAACAAAGTTATCAAGATGCATCCAGGAAGAATCAAAACAAATTTCCTCACCCACACTGAGAATTTATAACCACTCTCCCAACTTTCTTCCACAACTGTTTCTGTGCTTTTGTGTTAGTCCTGATAGTATATAAATCTTATACTTGGGGTTCTTTTTGATAAGGTTCTTCCTTTATTTGCATATATATTTTTTCTTCTCGTGACATATACTTTTATCAGTCTTTTTGTTTGTTTTTGTTTATATACTTCATAAATCGTACATTGGGACCCATGTGGGCTGAACCTTCTCTTCCATCTTTCCTTTCTTTCCTCTCTCTCTTTTCTTTTTTTTTCCTTTTGTCTCTTGTTCAGGTGGGGGATCCTGATTGCTCAGAAGTGTTCCAGGGTGCACCTTGACTGCACCATGGTCGATACATCCAGCTACATCTGTTCAGTCATCTCTCACCAAAATGACTAGGAGGAGGAATGCCCAACAGAAGAAAAACACAGAGGATGGACCTTCTGGAAAAGAGCTAACGTCTATCAACATAGACAATATGTCAGAAAGAGAATTCAGGCTAACAATTATCCAGGCAATAGCTAGGTTGGAGAAAGCCATGGATGACCAAATGGAATTGATTAGGGCTGAACTGAAAGAGACCAGACAGGATATTCACAATGTTAGAGATGAGCTGAAAGTTACCAGGGATGAACTTCACAATGCTCTCAATGAGTTCCAATCTAATTGAAATTCTCTCAAAGCTAGGGTAAGTGAGAGAGAAGATGGAATTAGTGATCAGGAGGACAAACAGATAGAGATAAAGGATAAGAAGGAAGCCTCGAAAAAACAGCTTAGAAACCATGAAAGCAGATCAGGAAAATAAATGAAGCCATGAAACATTCCAACATCAGAATTATTGGAATCCTTGAAGGGGAGGAGAAAGAAAGAAGACTAGAGGATATAGTGGAACAAATTCTTCATGAAAATAGTCCCAATCTTGCAAATGGAACCAGCATTCATGTTCTAGAGGCTGAAAGGTCTCCACCCAAGATTATAAATTCCAAAAAACATCACGACACCTGATAGTCAAATTGAGGAATCATAATTGTAGGTATAATATCTTGAAAGCCGCTAGGACAAAGAGGCTCCTTCCATACAGAGGAAAGCCTATCAGAATAACGTCAGACCTGTGCACAGAGACCTGGCAGCCAGAAAGGGCTGGCAAGACATATTCAAGGTTTTAAATGAAAAGAACTTGGAGCCAAGAATGCTTTATCCAGCAAGACTGACATTCAAAATGGATGGAGGAATAAAGAGTTTCCAAGACCCGCAAGGCTTAAAAGACTATGCAACCACCAAGCCGACACTGAAGGAAATATTAAGGGGGGGTTCTATAAAAGAGGAAAAATCGTAAGAATAACATTGATCAGAAATATAGAGACAATCTACAGCAAGAAAGACTTCAGGGGTAACACGATGTCAATAAAAATGTATCTATCAATAATTGCTCTAAATATGAATGGTCTAAATGTGCCCATAAAATGGCACAGGGTGGCAGATTGGTTAAAACGACAGGACCCATCCATATGGTATCTACAAGAGAGCCATTTTGAACCTAAAGATACACCCAGACTGAACGTGAAGGGATGGAGAAGCATCTTTCATGCCAATGGGCCTCAAAAGAAATCTGGGGTAGCGATTCTCATATCAGATAAATTAGACTTCAAACTAAAGACTATAGTCAGAGATACAGAAGGACACTATACCATTCTTAAAGGGACTATCCAACAAGATGATCTAACAATTGTAAATATCTATGCCCCAATATGGGAGCAGCCAATTACTTAAGAAAACTGTTAATCAAGATAAAGAGTCATATTGATATGAATACACTAATCGTTGGAGATCTTAACATGCCTCTCTCAGAAATAGACAGGTCATCGAAGTAGAAAATCAATAAAGAAACAAGAGCATTGAATGACACACTGACCAGATGGACCTCATAGATACATACAGAACATTCCACCCTAAAACAACAGAATACTCATTCTTCTAAGGTGCACATGGAACCTTCTCAAGAATAGACCACATACTGGGTCAGAAATCAGGACTCAACCAATACCAAAAGACTGAGATGATTCCCTGCATATTCTCAGATCACAATGCTTTGAAACTGGAGCTCAATCACAAGGAAAAGTACCAAAGGAACTCAAAGGAACAACTGGACGCTAAAGGCCACCTTGCTTAAGAATGCTTGGATCAGCCAGGAGATAAAAGGAGAACTGAAACAATTCATGGAACCCAATGAGAATGAAGACACTCGGTCCAAAACTTATGGGATACAGCAAAGGCGGTCCTAAGGGGGAAATACATAGCCATCCAAGCCTTCCTCAAAAAAAAAAAAAAAAAAAAAAAAAAAAAACAAAACAAAACAAAACAAAACAAAAAAAAAACTGAAAAATCCAGAACACAACAGCTGTCTCTGCACCTTAATAAACTAGAGAATCAACAACAAATCAAACCAAGTCCACAGATAAGAAGGGAAATAATCAAGATAGAGCTGAGATCAATGAGGTAGAAACCAGAGATACAGTAGAACGTATCAATGAAACCAGAAGCTGGTTTTTTGAAAGAATCAACAAGATCGATAAACCATTGGCCACACTAATCCAAAAGAAAAGAGAGAAAGCCCAAATTCATGAAATTATGAATGAAAAGGGAGAGATCAAAACGAACACCAAGGGAGTAGAAACAATCATCAGAAGTTATTATCAACTGTTACATGCCAATAAGCTAAGCAACCTAGACGAAATGGATGCATTCCTGGAAAACTATAAACTCCCAAAATTGAACCAAGAAGAAATCGACAACCTGAATAGACCAATATCTAGTAACGAGATTGAAGTGATGATCAAAAACCTCCCAAAGACAAGAGCCCAGGACCTGACGGATTCCCTGGGGAATTATACCAAACTTTCAAAAAATAAATAACAACTATTCTCCAGAAGCTGTTTCAAAAAACTGAAGCAGAAGGAAAACTTCTGGTCTCTTTCTATGAAGCCAGCATTACCTTGATGCCCAAACCAGGCAAAGGCCCTACCAAAAAGGAGAATTTCAGACCAATATCACTGATGAATATGGATGCTAAGATTATCAACAAGATCCTAGCAAACAGGATCCAACAGGATATTAAAAAGATTATCCACCATGATCAGGTGGGATTCATCCCTGGGCTACAAGGATGGTTCAACATTCACAAATCAATCAATGTGATACAACAAATTAATATGAGAAGAGAGAAGAACCACGTGGTCCTCTCAATTGATTCAGTAAAAGCATTTGACAAAATCCAGCATCCGTTCCTGATTAAAACACTTCAAAGTATAGGGATAGAGGGAACATTCCTTAACCACATCAAATCTATCTATAAAAGACCCACAGCAAATATCATCCTCAATGGGAAAAAGCTTGCAGCCTTACCGTTGAGATCAAAAACACGATAAGGATACCCACTCTCACTACTCTTGTTCAACATAGTATTAGAAGTCCCAGCAACAGCAGTCAGAGAACAAAGAGAAATAAAAGGTATCCAAATTGGCAATGAAGAAGTCAAACTCTCTCTCTTCGCAAATGACATGATTCTTTATATGGAAAACCCAAAAGACTCCACCCCCAAATTACTAGAACTCATACAGCAATTCAGCAACATGGCAGGATACAATGATAATGTGCAGAAATCAGTGGCTTTCTCATACACTAACAATGAAAACACAGAAAGGGAAATTAGAGAATTGATTCCATTTACTATAGCACCAAGAACCATAAGATCCTGGGAATAAACCTAACCAAAGATGTAAAGGATCTGTACTTGAGGAACTACAGGACACTCATAAAAGAAATTGAAGAAGACACAAATGATGGAAGACCATTCCATGCTCCTGGATTGGAAGAATAAACATTGTTAAAATGTCTATACTGCCTAGAGCAATCTATACTTTTAATGCCATTCTGTTCAAAATTCAACCAGTATTCTTCAAAGAGCTGGAGCAAATAATCCAAAAATTTGTACGGAATCAGAGGAGACCACAAGTCGCTAAGGAAATGTTGAAAAACAAAAATAAAGCTGGGGGCATCAATAAAGCTTGATTTCAAGCTTTATTACAAAGCTGTGATCACCAAGACAGCATGGTAATGACATAAAAACAGACACATAGACCAGTGGAACAGAGTAGAGAACCCAAATATGGACCCTCAACTCTATGGTCAATTAATCTTCGACAAAACAGGAAAAAATATACAGTGGGAAAAAGACAGTCTCTTCAATAAATGGTGCTCAGAAAACTGGACAGCTATAAGTAGAAGAATGAAACTCTACCATTCTCTTACACCATACACAAAGATAAACTCAGAATGGATAAAAGACTTCAACATGAGACAGGAATCCATCAGAATCCTAGAGGAGAACATAGGCAGTAATCTCTTCGATATCAGCCACAGCAACTTCTTTCAAGATATGTCTCCAAAGGCAAAGGAAACAAAAGCAAAAATCAACTTTTGGGACTTCATCAAAATCAAAAGTTTCTGCACAGCCAAGGAAACAGTCAAGAAAACAAAGAGGCAACCCACGGAATGGGAGAAGATATTTGCAAATGACAGTACAGACAAAAGGTTGATATCCAGGATCTATAATGAACTCCTCAAACTCAACACGCAAAAAAACAGGCAAACATATCAAAAAAATAGGCAGAAGATATGAACAGACACTTCTCCAATCAAGACATACAGATGGCTATCAGACACATGGAAAAATGTTCATCATCACTAGCCCTCAGGGACATTCAAATTAAAACTACATTGAGATATCACCTTACACCAGTTAGAATGGCCAAAATTAACAAAACAGGAAAGAACATGTGTTGGAGAGGATATGGAGAAAGGGCAACCCTCTTCCACTGTTGGTGGGAATGCATGTTGGTGCAGCCTCTTTGGAGAACAGTGTGGAGATTCCTCAAGAAATTAAAAATAGACCTTCCCTATGACCCTGCTATTGCACTCCTGGGTATTTACCCCAAAGATACAGATGTCGTGAAAAGAAGGGCCATCTGTACCCCAATGTTTATAGCAGCAATGGCCAAATGGTTGCCAAACTGTGGAAAGAACCAAGATGCCCTTCAACGGACGAACGGATGAGGAAGATATGGTCCATATACACTATGGAGTATTATGCCTCAATCAGAAATGATGAATACACAACTTTTGTAGGAACATGGACGGGACTGGAAGAGATTATGCTGAGTGAAATAAGTCAAGCAGAGAGAGTCAATTATCATATAGTTTCACTTATTTGTGGAGCATAACAAATATCATGGAGGACAAGGGGTGTTAGAGAGGAGAAGGGAGTTGGGGTAAATTGGAAGGGGAGGTGAATCATGAGAGACTATGGACTCTGAAAAACAATCTTAGGGTTTGAAGTGGCGGGGGTTGGGCGTTTGGGGTACCAGGTGGTGGGTATTATAGAGGGCACGGATTTCATGGAGCACTGGGTGTGGTGAAAAAATAATGAATACTGTTTTTCTGAAAATAAATTAATTAATTAAAAAATAAAATGACACGAAAAAAGTCATATATATGTATATATGTATATGTGTGTGTATGTATATATATATATATATATATATATATATATATATATATATATATCTGCAGGAACAAGAAAAAAACAGAAGGAATTCTCTCTTCCTCAGAATTAATAGATATGGACGGAAGCAAATATTAGGGATAGAATTCATGGTAGCAACTATGAAGTCAACAGGAAGGCTTTAAAAAAGCATTATTATAGTCTAGAATCTCTAAGGGCAGAAATAAGATATAATCAGGACAAACTTAAAAATGCTATGAATAAGATGAAGTCTAAACTGGATTCTCTAACCGCCAGTGTAAATGAGGCAGAAAAGTGAAACAGTGATCTAGAAAATAAGATGATAAAAAGGAAGGAAGCTGAGGAAAATAGGGATAAGAAGCTTGTAGTCCATGAAAATAGACTTAGAGAGATCAAAGATGCCATGAAATGTTCCAATGTCAGAATTATTGGGATGCCCAAGAGGGTAGATAGATAGAGAGAGAGAGAGGACTAGAAGGTATATTTGAGCCAATCATAGCTGCGACATTCCCTAATCTGGGGAAGGATATAAGCATTTGTGCCCAAAGGGCAGAAAGAATCCCTCCCAAGATCAATAAAAATTGATAACATCCCGACATATAATAGTGAAGTTTGCAAATCTTACACCCAAGGAAACTATCCTGAAAGCAGCTATGGGGAAGACATTTCTTACTAATAGAGGGAGGAATATCAGAATAATCGCAGACCTGTCCACAGAAACCTGGAAAGAGTGAAAGGGTTGGAAAGACATATTTAGGGTACTGAATGAGAACATGAATCCAAGAATAGAAGAATACTTTATCCAGCAAAGTTTTCATTCAGAATCGACAGAGACAAAGAGCTTCTGGGACAGGCAGAAACTGAAATAATATGTGACCACCATGCCGGCCCTACAAGAAATATTAAGGGGGGTTCTATAAAAATAGAAAGACCCCAAGAGTAATATAGACCAGAAATTTACAGAGATAATCCATAGAAACAAGGACTTTACTGGCAATATGATGGCAATAAATTCAAATGTTTCAATATTTACTTTCAACATGAATAGCCTAAATGCTCCCAAGAAATGGCACAGGGTTTCAAATTAGATAAAATGACAGGACCTGTCCATATGTAGTTTACAAGGGCCTCATTTTAAAACTAAAGACACCTCCAGATTGAAAAACTGGGGAAGGAAAAGGAAAAGGACCCAAATCAATAAAATCATGGATGGAAGGGAAGAAATCATGACTAACACCAAGGAAATAGAAACCATTATTAGAAATTATTACCTGAAAATATATGCCAACAAATTAAACAACCTGGAAGAAATGGAGGACTTCCTAGAAATTTAAAAATTACCAAGACTGAAACAGAAAGAAATAGACAGCCTGAATGGACCAATAACCAGTAATGAAATTGAAGCAGTGATCAAAAACCCCTCAAAATGCAAGAATCCAGGGACAAATGAATTCCCAAAGCAATTCTAGCAAATATTTAAAGAAGAAATAATATATATTCTACTGAAGTTGTTTCAAAAAATAGAAACAGAATGAAAACATCCAAACTCTTTCTATGAGGCCACCATTAACCTGATGCCAAAACCAGGCAAGACCCTGTTTTTGTAGAGAATTATACACCAATATCCTTAACATGAATTCCAAAATACTCAACAAGATTACAGCCAATATGATCCAACAATACATTAACTGGGTTATTCAACATGACCAGGTGAGATTTATTCCTGGATTCCAAGGATGGTTCTACATTTGTAAATCCATCAGTGTGATACAGTATATTAATAAAAGAAAAGATAAGAACAATACTATCCTCTCAATCAATGCAGAAAAAAGAATTTGTGAAAAGAAGGTCCATCTGTACCCCAATGTTTATAGCAGCAATGGCCACGGTCGCCAAACTGTGGAAAGAACCAAGATGTCCTTCAAAGGACGAATGGATAAGGAAGATGTGGTCCATATACACTATGGAGTATTATGCCTCCATCAGAAAGGATGAATACCCATCTTTTGTAGCAACATGGATGGGACTGGAAGAGATGATGCTGAGTGAAATAAGTCAAGCAGAGAGAGTCAATTATCATATGGTTTCACTTATTTGTGGAGCATAACATGTAACATGGAGGACATGGGGAGATGGAGCGGAGAAGGGAGTTAGGGGAAATTGGAAAGGGAGGTGAACCATGAGAGACTATGGACTCTGAAAAACAATCTTAGGCGTTTGAAGTGGCAGGGTGTGGGAGTTTGGGGGAACCAGGTATTGGGTATTAAAGAGGGCACAGATTGCATGGAGCACTGGGTGTTGTGCAAAAATAATGAATACTGTTATGCTGAAAATAAATTTAAAAATTAATTAATTAAAAAAAGAATTCAGCCAAATACAATGTTGTTTCCTGATTAAAACTCTTAGGAGTATATTAATAGAGGTAACATTCCACAAAGTTATAAAGGCCATCTATGCAAAGCCCACAATGAATGTCATTCTCAGTGGGAAAAATGATAGCTTTTCCATTCAGGTCAGAAATATGACAGGGATGCTCATTTTCATCATTATTATTCAACATAATGTTAGAAGTTCTAGCATCAGCAATCAGGCAACAAAAAGAAATAAAAGTTATTCAAATTGTCAACGAAGTAAAAATCTCTTCCATTGGAGATAACCTGGTGATACTTTACGTGGAAAATGCAAAAGTCTCCACCCCCAAATTCCTAGAACAGAAATTCATAAATTCATAAATGTTGCCAAAGACAAAATTCAGTTGCATTTGTATGCAGTAACAATGTAACTGTTGAAAGAGAAATTAAGGAATCAATTCCAGTTTCAGTGGCACCAAAAAACACAAGATACTTAGGAATAAACTTAACCAAAGAGGTAAAAGATCTATACTTTAAAAACTATAGATCACTTATGAAATTGAAGAAGACACAAAGAGATGGAAAAACATTCTATGTTCATGGATTGGAAGAAAAATCATTGATAAAATGTCTATGCTGCCCAGAGCAATCTACATTTTCAATGTCATCCCTATCAAAATACCATTGGCATTTTTCAAAGAGCTGGAACAAAGAATCCTAAAATTTTTATGGAACTAGAAAAGATCCTGAAATGCCCAGGGAATGTGGAAAAATAAAAACAAAGCTGAGAGTATCACATTGCCTGATTTCAGGCTATATTACAATGCTTTGATCCAAAGGACACCATGGTATTTCCACAAAAGCAGATACATAGATCAATGGAACAGAATAAAGTGCCTAGATATAATCTTCAACTCTATGGTCAACTGATCTTTGAAAAGGCAGGAAAAAATATCCAATGGAAAAAAGATAGTCTCTTCAATAAATGTTGCTGGGAATATTATATAGCTACATAATGAAGAATGAAACTGGATCATTCTCTTACACAAAGATAAACCTTAAATGGATGAAAGACCTCCATGTGAGATAGGAATCCATCAAAATCCTAGAGGAGAACATAGGCAGTAACCTCTTTGACATCAGCAACAGCAACTTCTTTCAAGAGACGTCTCCAAAAGCAACAGAAATAAAAGCAAAAAGGAACTGTTGGGACTTCATCATGAAAAAAAAATGCTTCT
This sequence comes from Mustela erminea, assembly GCF_009829155.1. NCBI lineage: Eukaryota > Metazoa > Chordata > Mammalia > Carnivora > Mustelidae > Mustela > Mustela erminea. Next base: position 2,840,743 of record NC_045616.1, read on the forward strand.
GCACAGCAAAGGAAAAAGCCAACAAAACTAAAAGGCCACCCATGGAGTGGGAGAGAATATTTGCAAATGACATTAAGGCTAAATGGCTGATATCCGAGATCTATAAAGAACATCTCGAACTCAACACCCCCAAAAAACAAAGAATACAGTCAAAAAACAGGCAGAAGACATGAAAAGACACTTCTCAAAAGAAGACATGCAAATGGCTAATAGGCACATGAAAAAATGTTCATCATCATTAGCCGTCAGGGAAATTCAAATCAAAACCACAATGAGACAACACCTTACACCAGTTAGAATGACCAAAATTAAAAAGGCAAGAAGCATTAAATGTTGGATAGGATTAGAGAAAGGAGAACTCTTTTACAATTTTGGTGGGAATGGAAGGTGGTACAGCCATTTTGGAAAAGAGTGTGGTGGTTCCTCAAGATTTTAAAAATAGAGCTACACTATGACCTAGCAATTGCACTACTGGGTATTTAACTCAAAGATACAGTTGTGGGTATTATGGAGGGTAGGTATTGCATGGAGCACTAGGTGTTGTGCATAAACAATAAAATCTAGAACACTGAAAAATGAAAAAAAAATAAAGATACAAATGTAGTGAAAAGAAGGGGAACATGGACCTTAATGTTCACTTCAGCAACGTCAAAAAAGCCACACTGTGGAAAGAGATAAGATTTCCTTCAAAGGAAGAATGGATAAAGAAGATGTTATATATATATATATATATATATATATATATATATATATATATATATATATATATATATAATGGGATACTGCTCAGCCATTGGAAATGATGAATACCCACCATTTGCATCAACATGGATGGAACTGGAGGGGATCATGCTAAGTGAGATAAGTCAAGCAGAGAATGAAAATTATCTTATGATTTCACTCATATGCAGAACACATCAAATAGCACAGAGGACCATAGTGGAAGGGAGGGAAAACTAAAGAGGAAGAAATCAGAAGTGGAGACAAATTGAGAGACTATGGACTCTGGGAAATGAAGAGGGTTTCAGAATGGAGGGGATATGGGAACTAGGTAGCCTGGTGATGGCTATTAAGGAGGGCAAATATTGTGGTGAGTACTTGGTGTTATACACAACTAATGAGTCATTGAACACCACATCAGGAAATAATGATGTACTATATTCTGGATAACTGATGACCATCAAAAAATGAAGCCCTATTTAATAATAAGGAAAAAAAATAAGAAAAGAAAAAAATGAAAATTTGAATAGATAAGGAAATTAGAATTGTTAATGGAATTTTGCCTAGAAAAACCTAGAGAAGAGAAAACCCTAGAGAGAGTTTTGCAATTAAGTTGAAGTGTCTCTTCAAGGTCCACAATAGCCGAACTGTGGAAAGTGCCAAGATGCCCTTCAACAGATGAATGAATAAAGAAGATGTGGTCCATATAGAAAATGGAATAGTACTCAGCCATCAGAAAGGATGAATACCCAACTTTTGTATGAACATGGATGGAGCTGGAGGAGATTATGCTGAGTGAAATAAGTCAAACAGAGAAAGTCAATTATTGTATGGTTCACTTACTTATTGAGCATGAGGACTAACATGGAGGACATTAGGACAAGGAAAGGAAAATGGAATTGGGGTAAACTGGAGGAGAAGACAAACCATGAGAGACTGTGGACTCTGAGAATCAAACTTAGGGTTTTAGAGGAGAGGGAGGTAGGGACTTTGGTAAGCCTGGCCGTGGGTATTAAGGAGGGTAGGTATTGCATGGAGCACTGGATGCAATACCTAAACAAAAAATCTTGGAACACTACAGAAAGAAGAAATAAAGAAAGAAAGAAAGAAAGAAAGAAAGAAAGAAAGAAAGGAAGGAAGGAAGAAAGAAATCGCAGTCTCTAATTCAAAAGTTTCCTTAAGGTGGCCTTCCTTCTTTGTCTGGATAACCCCTTGAGATGGCTATCAATATCTAGAATAGAAAATGTTATTGAGCCTCAAGAGGATCCATATGTGAAATTTTGTGTTCTTCACACTGGGCCCCATTAAAGTGCTTTCTTACTCATGGTACAGGAAAAACTGCCCCTGTCTCAGTTGATTAGGACAAGTCCCCAACAGATAGAATACCTTCATCTTCATCTTCAGTGAGTGCAGTTATGGTTGAATTAGACATGCAGATCTAATGTCCCTTCTCTCTCCCATAGAGAGAGAAGGGACATTAGAGTAGTCTGTGTGACTCCCACCTCATAGAGTAGTCTGTGTGACTCCCACCTCACAAACTTAACAGGTATACATGTCACAGGCAATTCCCCCTCCCAGAACTTGGCAAAATAACGGGTATTTCATTTATTGTCCAACTCCATACATAAAAATGACTGCTGTGTCAGTGTATATTATGAACCAACATTTCTCTAAATATGGAACATTCTGTTATGTTCCTCATTTATTAATCTGGACCCTGAGTTCCACAGCTGAACTCATATACTGCAGGAACAAAATAACAAAACAAAGCAAAACAAAAACCAACCAAACAAACTCTACTAGGTACCAGCTCACTCCTGTCGAAGATGGGGACAATCAGAATGTATGGGAAAGAAATGAAAAACTTCCGGGTTATTTTGACTTTGATAGTGGCAGGCTTCTCTACCCCCATTCTTGTTTCTGTCCTACATAGACTCTTCAGTTCCACTTACGGGATCTCCCCATTGGCAGAACTTGTGATCAGTTGATCCCTGTGGTAGTCAAGGATTATTACACATGGCACTGTGAATGGCCCCTTCGGATATTATTTCACTTTTTAAAGGCCAGACCTCCCTCCATCTTCAATTTCCCTACAAATGTAACGTGCTCAAATGGGTCATTAATAAGAAATTTCCAAATAATCAAAATAGTCTCTCTCCAGGAGAGACTGTCACACAAAGAAAAGTAAGGCAGGAACTCCAAAACCAGGCAGATGTTGATAAATGAAGGAAAAGCCCGGTGGCATTACTGACTCTCTGATCAACTATATTGATCCAGGGAACTATTCTCACTATCAGGGTCCTTCAGTTCAAAAAGTTTATATAAAACTTGTCCCTGATTCTTGCTGAAGTTATTAATAACAGTTTGCCTCCAATTTTGGAGGCAAAAAGAGTGAGATTTAATTCTTTGGTCCCATGATTTTTTTAAATTTAATTTTATTTTTTCAGCATTCCTAGATTCATTGTTAATGCACCACACCCAGTGCTCCATACAGTATATGCTCCTTAATATACACCACCAGGTTCATCCTACACCCCCCCACCACCTCCCCTCCAAAACCCTCAGTTTGTTTCTCAGAGTCCACAGTCTCTCATGGTTCCTCTCCCCCTCTGATTTCCCCCAACTCACTTCTATCCTTCTCCTAATGTCTAATGTCCTCTATGTTATTCCTTATGCTCCACAAGTAATTGAAACCATATGATAATTGACTCTCTCTGTTTGACTTATTTCACTCAGCATAATCTCCTTCAGTCCTGTCCATGTTGATACAAAAGTTGGGTATTCATCCTTTCTGATGGAGGTGTAATACTCCATTTATATATGGACCATATCTTCTTTATCCATTCATCTGTTTAAGGGCATCTTGGCTCTTTCCACAGTTTGGTGATTGTGGTCATTGCTGCTATGAACATTGGGGCACAGATGGCCCTTCTTTTCACTATGTCAGTATCTTTAGGGTAAATACCCAGTAATGCAATTTCAGGGTCATAGGGTACCAGGATTTTTGAATAACCACGTAGTCCTTGACTTCCTTGTGGATAGCCAAGACCTGTCTGTACAATTGCCAACACCTTCTGCTGCACTTGGATCAATGAAATGACAAAATAGAGCAGTCTATTGCATGGCTTATAAAATAAGCCTTCAGGTTCTCTAAAGGAAAGATTTATTATGAGGTGTTTTTTCCTTGACTTGGTGATGATTGGAGCTCATGGTGCAATTCAATTCTCCAGGTCAGCCTTAGAATACTGCTTGGGGTGGACTTGATTATGACTTTCCTCTCTCTGTGGCCTCAGACTAATCACCCAGTTTTTTTCACAGCTCTCCAAAGACAAAACTATTTGCCACAAGGTTGAGTTAACCTGTATCTCATTTGAGCCCAAGAAACTAAGCAGGTAAATTAAGGTTAACAGATTTGACTCCAGGCCAAAATTCTATTTGTGCCCTTGCAAGCCCAGCTGTATGGTATTACAAATGCTTTGCCTAGTGGATCTTATAAGAAAAAACTGCCTTCCCTTCTCCAGACTCAGTGCATAGCCAGTGCACTGAAGAATACGGAGGAAGTTTGAGTTAATACTCTGGCCCTCCAGCCACCATACTCTTATAAATATCCATGTTCCTAGCACAGGTGTCTTCAATCAGAGGCCTCTTAATAAAATCCATGGCTAAATTCTTTCTCAGGTACCTCTGAGACACCTACTCATTAGGAGCTCTCACAGACCCCTCTCTCCAATGTGATTCATCATTTAGTCCCTTACAGCTCCTAACCCTTCACACAGGCTTCACCTTGAATTCAAGCTCATGGAAAAAGAAAGCCTTTAGTTCAGAGGGAGAGTATGTTCACAACCCTCTTGGAAGCTATCTTGTTATAATCTGAAATGGGCTCCTCTAAAAAAGAGGCAGGACACTCCAGGTTGGTAAGTGATTGTTTTAATAATAACAAAGGGAACATAACAACTGAAGCTTGGCTTAAGTTGCAGCAAGATGAATGGATCCCTTTCCCCACTTTATTAATTTTAAACCTTAGAAAGAGACCTTAACTTGGCTCAGTCACATAAACAATGTAAATGTTTCCAACATCATATCATATCTCAAGTTTGTGTCTTTGGAACAGTCTGTGGGAGCCACAAAGCAAATGAAATCCACATTCCAAGGATGGGGCAGGGAGAAAAGAGCCTCTAGCTATTCAGGTCTAACTCACTCACAAGTCAATTGATATCCATGTCTTTTTGATCATGTTCCCCAAAATGGTAGGTACTTTAGCAGTGAGATGACTCCTCCTACCCTGATCCATCCATATGACCTTCATCAAGTGCCATTCCATGGGAAAAAAATGAACACTGGGACAGCTGATATCTCCTTTCTTGCCTTTGGCTAAAACTATTTCAGTAAATGAATAAAGTATTTTTGTTGTTGTTGTTGTTGTTTTTGCTTGTTTGTTTGTTTTCCAGTTTGCACTATAGCCTTAGTGGACCAACTAGACATCTGATTCTTAGCTCATCTCAGAACTCTGATGTTATTAAAAGATTATCAGGGTTGCAGAGTACAAGATCAGTATGCAACCTTCATTTGCTCTCCTAAATACCAGCCTTGAAAAGTTAGAATTTAAAAATATAGGGGATGGGGCACCTGGGTAACTCAGTGGGTTAAGCCTCTGCCTTCAGCTCAGGTCATGATCTCAGGGTCCTGGGATAGAGCCCTCACATCAGGCTCTCTGCTCAGTGGGGAGCCTGCTTCCTTCTCTCTCTGGCTGCCTCTCTGCCTGCTTGTGATCTCTGTCAGGTGAATGGATAGGATCTTAAAAAGCAAACACACAAACAAACAAAAAGCAAAAACAAAAGCAAAAACAAAAACAAAACCCTGGATGATTTGAACAAACTGATTTCAAGACACTATAAAGCAACAGAATTCTACATTCTACTTTCTACAATGACAGAAGATGGTCTGGCATTGGTAAAGTAAAAGCATATAGGCCACTAAAACAGAATAGAGAGCCCAGTAATATACACCTACCTGTATGTTACAGTTAGCTAATTGTTAACAATGGCTTAATGGCAACTCAATGGAGGAAGGTTATTCCTTTCAACAAAATGTACTGAAGTGAAGTGATTAAATATACATATGCAATAAAATTCTGGGCACTCAATTTACATCTTTCTAAAAGTACTTAAAGCAAACAAAAAAATAAATAAAAATAAATAAATAAAGTGCAACATTATAGAACTTCTAGAGAAAAAAAGATTAAATGATATTTTAAAAATTATGACTTTTTTTTAGGAAAATCATTGAAAGAATGATACATGAAAGGAAAATGTTTAAAGATGGATTTTATTAAAATTAAAAACTATTGCTGTGCAAAATATATTATTAAGAGAATGCAAAACCAAGACAGTGACTGGAAAAAAATAATTGCAAACCATGTATTGAATAAGTTTATACCCAAACACACAAAGAACTCCTACATTTCAGCAAAAAGAAAACAGAAAATTAAATTAAATTAAATTAAAATCTGTAAAATATATGAGTGGACCTGTCAGAGAATTTTTGGAGGTGGAAAATGAGTATAAGAAAAGATGCTTGGGGCGCCTGGGTGGCTCAGTGGGTTAAGCCACTGCCTTCGGCTCAAGTCATGATCTCAGGGTCCTGGGATCGAGTCCCGCATCGGGCTCTCTGCTCAGCGGGGAGGCTGCTTCCCTCTCTCTCTCTCTGCCTGCCTCTCCGTCTACTTGTGATTTCTCTCTGTCAAATAAATAAATAAAATCTTTTAAAAAAATAAAAGAAAATATGCTTGATGTCTGCTTTCAGCTCAGTTCATGACCCAGGGTCCTAGGATCAAGTTTTGCATCATACTTTTTGTTCAGCAGGTAGCCTGCTTCTCCCTCTTCTTCTGCCCCTCCCCTTATTTATTTTCCTTTCTCTTTCTCTCTCTGTCAAATAAACAAATAAAATCTTTAAAAAATTAAAGAAGGGGCACCTGGGTGGCTCAGTGTGTTAAAGCCTCTGCCTTTGTCTCAGGTCATAATCCCAGGGTCCTGGGATCAAGCTCCCAATAGGGATCTCTGCTCAGCAGGGAGCCTGCTTTCTCCTCTCTCTCTGCCTGCCTCTCTGCCTACTTGTGATCTCTGTCTCTGTCAAATAAATAAATAAAATCTAAAATAAGTAAATAAATAAATAAACAGAAGATGCTTAACATCTATGATTGCTATGTAAATGGAAATCAAAACCACTGTCCTGCAGCTCTTTTAGAATGGGTAAGATCCAAACAAAATAAACAAACGACAACAACAACAACACAAAAAAATACCCTAAAAATACCTATTGCTGATGAGGATGTGGAACAACAGACACCATTCTCATTTATTGCTGCTGAGAATGTAAAATGGTACAGCTATTTTGGAAAACCATCTGACAGTTTCTAAGAAATTTAAACTTAATCCTATTCAAACATTTTATCTGCAGGTTTATGTATTTCTCATCCATGAATACTAAATATCTATTAATTTTTACCTCAGTTTCCTAAAGCTTGCCCAGCACTGTGTCTGTCATCCTGCTTACAAACACCAGAGTATGCCATTATTTCAGGTATGGTCAAGATACCAAACTTATAGAGTAAATATAGGTGAGCAATCCAGCTCATGAAAATAGTCTATAAAATATTAGGTTTGTTTCATATACTTAAAATATACATAGACAAAAAGAGAATTAAAAGTGACATAGACATACACACTGGAATTGAAAAGTTGAGTTTTCCTCATTTGAGCTGCACCTAATTGTGTTTTTCTCTCCCTTCCTCACCCTTCCCCGCACCCAGCACATATACTTAAAGCTAACAAGGCTCTCTAGTGACTGGGAACTTAATTTTTTTGTTGTTGTTGTTGACATCTTAAAATACAGAGATGTGTGAAATCCTTTGAATTCTATATGATACACAAGGAGTTCCACTTATTTCTACATCATCTCACCCAAACCCCTACTGCACTTCAAAGGAAGAAGCAGTCAGCAAAGATGGTTCCAATATGAGGCAGAAAAAATGGAGCCCAGACATCACTGACTCCAGCATGAGCCATGGCACAGTCCTCTCTTTAGTGAAGTTTGCGCAGCGACTGGTGAAGTAGGACATCAAGCCAATCCTGAATAAGGACATATAGGTGAATGGACTAATTAAGAAATAGATATTTATGCATTTTTTATTCATTCTCTTTGATGGCTCACATTATCTTCTTTATGAAATGTCTTTAACTAGATGTCAGGGCAGACTCTAATCTCCAAACAGTAATTTTCTTCCTAGATTTTGGACAAGTCTTTCTGATTTTTCTTCCTTCTGTAAGCATGTGAATACATATTTATTATTGTTGCTTTTGATCCTGAGGAAGGGATGAAAGCTATATGATATTGCCATTTCTAGAAATGTCATTGCTTGTATTTGTGAACAAGTGCCCATAATTCTTAAGAGTGATGTGACAGAAGAATCAATAGTAATGATGCAGTTATTTTGCTGTGATCTCTGTTAATCTAAGTTGTATAAATGGCTGATAATCAAGAAAGCTATGGATTAAGAGTGTGAATCAAAATCATGTCCCCTTGCTTTGGCTCAGTGTCATCAACCCTAACTAGTTATGTATACTTGTATATTATTTGCAGCACAGTATTATTTTTTTTCATTACAAAATGAGGATGAACCTAAAACCCATCCCAGAAGGTCATCTCATAGTGCAGATGAAATAATCCAAATAAAACATTTATAACACTGCCCAAAATAGAAAATACAACTTTTAGATATGCTGTTATGTCATTAGTACTGTCCTTACTATACGTCAAGACGAACTGGCTTCACATGAATGAATTTACTTTATTATATGATGAATAATTTTTAGGTTATACATTCCCACATTTAAAAACACAACCTGGAGAAAGCAAGGGGAATACATGAAAACAAAGTGGGGATTGGGTGTGAGCTGGTGTGGCACATGTTCTATATTTATACATGGTCTCTTCCCTCTTCCCTGAGAAGAGGGAAAATGAGTATGTTAAAGAAAAAAGAATAATTTGTGTACACATTTTTTTGGAGGAGAATGGATAGCCCATTATCAGAGGCATAAAGTTTTTATTCCTGCCTGAGATTCATTGCTTTAAAAATATAAACTAGTAAAAAAAAAATAAACTAGTGAAGATTAATATAAATGGAAGAGCTTATTCCTCATGCCTATATTTGTGAGTTGGTGGTAGAGATCAGATCACAAATAAGTCTAAACTAATATGTAACTAAACTCTCTAAATATCAAAGCTACACAACATATCTTGATGAATGAACAAATGTGTGCATCCTAATGAGACTCACACTTCTAAATAGAAACATGAGAAGTGGCAAATATGGGGATGACAATCAGATTATCAGAATTATCCAAGTTCTACATCCATCTCTGCCACATATTGATATTGCAAATTTAATCAATATGTGCATATGTACATTTGTGTGTGTTTATACATATTTTGGAATTAAAATTGGAATTTGTTTTTCTCTGAAAAAAAATCAAATCGAAATTTTTTATTTATTCATTTATTTATTTATTTAAGATTTTATTTATTTATTTGACAGAGAGAGATCACAAGTAGGCAGAGAGGCAGGCAGAGAGAGAGAGGAGGAAGCAGGCTCCCTGATGAGCAGAGAGCCTTATGCGGGACTCGATCCCAGGACCCTGAGATAATGACCTGAGCCGAAGGCAGCAGCTTAACCCACTGAGCCACCCAGGCACCCAAATCGAAATCTATTTTATTCTAGTATATGTGATTATGTTTTTCAAATTTCATTTAAAGAAAGTTTTCAAAAAAATGAAAAAAAATTTGGTCTGGGAAGTTACTAAATACAATCTCCTTAATAGCATTTTAATGTTAAAGAAGCATTATTTCTTTGATATTTGACTATGATTCTATGTCCCTAAAGAACATTATTCTTCTCCTGCTTGTATCATTAGCTTATCACTGGCACCCAACATGGCTCAGGAAAATTCCAGCTTCATCATTGAGTTGGTCCTTGGTGAAATTTTCTAATCATCCTCAGGCTGAGATCCCTCTATTCCTTCTCTTCTCTGGGGTCTACCTTGTCAATCTCTTTGGAAACACAGCTATTATCATCTTGGTGGTAATTGATCCCTGTCTCCGGACACCCATGTATGTTTTCCTCTGCCACTTGGCCTTTCTCAACATATTTTACACCAAAACTGTGGTACCCAAGATGCTCTTCAACCTCCTTGCTCCCAAGAAAATTATCTCATATGAACTCTGCCTTTCCCAGACCTACATCTCCCTGTTAATGGGAGCAGCTGAGTGCATTATTCTGGCCATCATGGCTCTGGACCATTATGTGGTCGTTTATTACCCTCTACGATACCTGCTCATCATGAACTGGTTTGTGTGCATGCAGCTTGCTGTAGGGGCATGGACCATCAATTTCTTTGCCTCAGTGGTGCCCCTCTACTTCACCATACTTCTCTTGTGTAGCCTTTACATTGTTGACCATATTTTTTGTGAATCACCTGTTCTTCTTCATATGTTCTGTGCTGATACATCCCTGCAAGAAACCCTGATGGTGATAGGTGCATCTGGTACCCTCTTGTTCCCCTTCCTTCTTATTACTCTCTCCTACCTCTGGCATACTGTTTGCTTTGATGAAGATGCATTCAGCAGAGGGTAGGAAAAAGGTTTTCTCTGTCTGTAGCTCTCACCTGACTGTGGTGACCATTTATTATGGGACAGGCATATTCATGTACATGAAGCCTAAAACTCTATATTCAGCTGAGGGTGATAAATTAATCTCCTTATTTTATGCTGTAATCAATCCTGCTTTGAACCCATTAATCTACAGTCTGAGGAACAAGGAGGTGGCTGGAGCCTTGAAGAGAGTCTTAGGAAGATTGTCAGTGTCCCAAAGGCAAATGATACTATCTTGAGATGCCAGTAGACAGAATCTTATACTTTAATGGACTGTCTAAAAACTGACATTAGTAACTTAATTAACTACAACTATATCAGAATTGTTGCAAATATACAATTTCATTCACTACTGACACCCTTTTGTGACCCTCCTTTTAGTGAATAATGTTAACAGATTATATTCTTTTTTTAAAGATTTTATTTATTTATTTGACAGAGATCACAAGCAGGCAGAGGGGGCGGGGATCAGGCTCCCTGCTAAGCAGAGAGTCTGATGTGGGACTCAATCCCAGGATGCTGTGATAATGACCTAAGGTAGATGCTAAAGGACTGAACCCCCAGAGGCCCCAACAGATTATATTATTTTATGAAATATTGCTACATATAAGTTCTTTATTAAAAAATACATGTAAGTATAACTTATGAAAAAAGTGGAGTTGAAATTTCGAGGTAGGTTTTTGAATCCCATAATTTCACACAGACTCTATATTTTATAATTTCTATGTGATATTTGTACACATTTTTCCTTACTGATCAAATGTCATAGCATACTCTTTACCCTTTACTCAATCTATGAAATTATAATTTATGATTCAACTCTGCTGTAAACTGATTCCTGACACATCTGTCCAATTCTAGTGTTCTGAATACATCACTACAGCCCCTCAAACATGTGATATTTCACAAGTAATCCATTTCTCAGAAATGTGTTTTATATGAGTGTTGCAAAGCTCAAGTCAATTGCCACTTTCTACATCAATCCTTTCTTGAAAACCATCTTACCTTGCTGTAAATTCTATTCCTTTGATGCAAGGCCTTAAAACTTATCTCTTTTATTGTAAGTTGTATTTTATTTTCTCACATGTTTCTTGAGGGTCATTAAGTAATTTATTTAAACTGTACAGAGAACATTGGCTATCCATAGAAATATCATCATCTTATTCACTAAACAGTACACACTGGGGGTGCCTGGGTGGCTCAGTCCTTAAGTATCTGCCTTTGGCTCAGGTCATGATCACAGGGTCCTGGGATCGAGCCCAGCATTGCGCTCTATGCTCAGCAGAGAGCCTGCTTCTACCTCTCACATTCCCTCTGCTTGTGTTCCCTGACTCTCTCTCTCTCTCAAATAAAGAAAATATAAATAAATAAATAAATAAATAAATAAATAAAATAAACAGGACACACTGACTTCTAACTACAGCACAGGAGAATAGAGCATAAGGAATAACACAGAGGACACTGGGATTTGGAGAGGAGAAGTGAGTTTGTGGAAATCAGGGAGTGGAAACATGAGAGACTGTAGACTCAGAAACAAGCTGAGGGTTTTGGAGGGGAGGGTAATGGGAGAATGGGTGATCCTGGTGGTGAATTTTAAGGAGGGCACATATTGCTTGGAGCACTGGGTGTGGTGCATTAACAATGAATCTTGGAACACTGAAAAAATAAAATCAAATTTAAATTTAAAAAAGCAAGCCTTCTTTATAAGGCTTACTTGTGCTGAGTCATGAATAATAGAGAAAATCCACCAGGTGTACATGTCAAAAAGGGAAACTAAATGAAGTTGTAGCACGGTGGGGGGGGAGAAACAGTGAAAATAATTCATCGTATCTTTGTTGAACTCTACACTGTCCTCAAAGCATATATGCATTTTATTAATTTAATAAACAGAGCAAGTCTTAACATTTTTAGAAGAATTTATTTATTTAATTGAGAAACAGAGAAAGTGTGAGAGTGGTGGTGGGGCAGAGGAGAGAGAGTCTTATTCAATCTATCTCTATCTCGGGACTCTGAGATCATGACCTGAGCCCAAACCAACAGTCAGTTATTCCGGCACCCCAGCATTTTTCTTTTTCTTCTCTTAACATCAAGATCCCTTGTGGTCTTTATTTGTTGAAATAAATGTCATGTTTTAAATAATTGTACACTAAAATATGATGTTATGTGTCAGATTGGCAACCTAAATTTGGGGGAAATGTGCATTTATTTATTTATTTTTTGCTTTAAGATTTATTTATTTATCTATTTGATCATACAAGCAATTGGGGAGGGGTGGAGAGAGAAGGATAGAATCTTTTTAAGATTATTTACTTATTTGACAGAGAGAGAAATAACAAGTAGACAGAGGCAGGCAGAGGGAGATGGGGAAGTAGGCTCTCGGCTGTGCAGAGAGCACAACACAGGGCTCAATCCCAGGATGCTGAGATCATGACCTGAGCCAAAGGCAGAGGTTTAACCCACTGAGCCACCCAGACACCTGGAGAAGGAGACAATTTTAAGCTCACTCTGGGTTGTTGCAAAGAGCACCACAGGGGGCGTGGTGCCATGGTCCTGAGATCATGACCTGAGCAGAAACCAAGAGTCTGAAGATGAACCAATTGAGCCATGCAGGTGACACAGGCAAAGCTATTTTTATTCCCTAAGTGTTGTATTTTATGCTTTTTTTTGGGACCAGTTGAAATTAAACTATAAAAAGGATTATGTATGCATAGTAAGAAAATAAAAAAAATTATATTCAACTGATGGCTTTCCTTATCTTACTATTTTTAAATGGCAAATTCCTCATTTCATATAATGTCTACCTTTCTTATCCCAAATATCATGCCTTTGATTTTCTATTTATGTGGCAAGCATGACTATTAAAAAAAAAAAAAGTTCCAGATTAGCACTCTGATACTACAACTGAATGTCACTGGAACCTCATTTTCTGCATACATAATTTAAAAACAAAAATGAAAATATTTCTGATCCCTTATTGAGAGAATTACAGGACATTGTGCATAGAATTATAATAAGTTCTTAGAAAATCAAGTACCTATTAACACCCAAAACATTAAATTTACAAACCATTTTGTTCTGTTTCTTTAAACCAATGTGCCACAAATATATTTGGGAACTACCTTCATAATTTTTGTCACTATTTCTTACTCTGAGACTACTTAAATCTCTATCTTTCTATGTTTGAGGTGAGTTTCCTTTCTGTTGCAGTGTACTGCCTGTAGGATAGTTTCTGGCTGTTGACATCATCACTTTGTAACATAGATTATAACTCCATGTATGAAAGTAGCTAATAACTGACGACTCTGAAATAGGGTAAATTGTTCTATTGTCCATGTCTTCTACTACTAGGAAATCTTCTGGGGATTCATTACTGGAACTCCAACTTTTAATGAGTAATTTTTCTTCTGAGAGCAAAGGTGATAATGGGAGATGTTCCCAAACACACACACACACACACACACACCACACACACACTTGTTTGAACATACACTCTATATCTGTAAAATAATAAATTAATATGGCTTGTGCAGAACACTGATAAAACACAGTGGGAAAAAAAAGTTAAAAATTAAATATCCAAGAATTGTTTTTCTTTTTTAAAAAATTTTTATTTATTTGAGAGTGAGTGAGAGAGAGCATGACAGGGGAGAAGCAGACTCCCTGTGGAGCTGGGAGCCCAATGCAGAACTGGATCCCAGGACTCCAGGATCATGCCTAAGCTGAAGGCAGTTGCTTAACCAACTGAGCCACCCAAGAGCCCAAACTTATTTTTTTTCTATAAGTTAATGATATAATTTATTTCCCAAACAAGGTCATGATTGATGATGGAAGTCCCAATACTAATAATTTATGTTGATAGAAGGAAGAATCCAAGACTCTCTGAGTTTGAAAACTGAGGTTATGATATCCTACACATATTGTAATTTACAAGATAATTATAAGAAACAACATTTTTATGATTAGGTATCATAAGAGTGATTACCTAATAACCACAAAATTCACTAAATCAAAGGATGTTTTCCAGTAATGCTGGCATCATGGCAACAGAATGTGTCCCTATTTCTACAATTAAAATTCAGCAACCATTCAGAAGCCAAAATGGGATTGGGCAAGCAGTGGAATAAAACATCACATACCAGGGTACTAAGAAGGATTCTTAGTATCTGTACCCTGTACAGTGAGTAATAGGCAGACAAATCATGGTACAGGCTACCCTTAATTAGATATCTCTTTTGAAAGTGTTTTTGATCATTCGGTGACTTACATTCTAATTCTTTTGATGACCTTTGTAGAACAGAAGTTTTAATTTTATTGAAGCCAGCTTATCTATCTATCTATATATTTTTCCTTTAATGAATTATGGCTTTATTGTATCTAAAATGTCAATGCTATAGACGTTTTCTCATACGTTGTTATCTTCTGGAAGTTTTTTTTTTCTTTTTTTAGTTTTTTTTTAATTTTAGGTTTATTGTTATGATCCATTTTTGAGTTAATTTTATGAAGAGTACCAAGTTTATGCAAAATTTGGTTATTCTTTGTAATTGTTTTGTGTTTTTTTTTTCCATGTGGATTCTTAGTTGTTTTACAGTTATTTGTTTTCAAGAAATTATGTTTACATCATTGTATTGCCTTTGCTCCTTTGTCTAAGATCAGGTCACATAGGGGTCTCTTTCTCGGTTCCTTTTCCATTCCATTGATCTATTTTTCTACTCTTTTACTAATACCACACTGTCTTGTTCACCACAGCTATATAGTAAGTCTAGAAGACAGGTGACTTTGTTTTTGTTTGTTTGTTCATTTGCTTATTTGTTTTTCTTTCAATGTTGTGTTGGCTATACTGGATCTTTTTACCTCTCTGTACAATCTTTTGAATGACATTGCTGTATATGTAAAATATACACAAAATATACAAACTATTTTGTTGGGACCAAATTTGACTTGCTAAATCTAAAGATTAAGTGGGAAAGGACAGACATCATGATATTATTTAGTCTTTCTATCCATGAACATGAAATATGTGTCCATTTATTTAATTATTTTTTAAAGATTTATCTATTTTACAGTAGGAGAGTGAGAAAAAAAGGGAGGGAGAGAGCACACACATGAGTGGGAGGGGAAGAGGGAAAGGAAGAGAGAAGACTTTATCAAGTAGACTCCACACTAAGTGCAAAGCCTGCACTTAGTAACTTGACCCTGAAATCACAACCTAAACTGAAACCAAGAGTTGGGCCACTAACCAACTATGCCACCCAGACATCCCTTATTTTTATTTTTTTCATCATACTTTTGTACTTTTACTTATATAGTCCCTATACATACTTTATTAGATTTATACCTAAGTATTCATTTTGAGGGATGCTTATTGAAAAGGTATTGTTTAAAAAATAAAATAAAATGGTATTATTCTTAATTCCAAATTCCACTTGTTTATTGATAATAGATAGGAAAGCATTTGGTCTTGTGTATTGATTTGGTATCCAGTAATCTTGCTATAATCACTTTTTAAATTCAATTTTTGTTGATTCATTTAGATTTACCACATAGATGATAATATAATCTGTAAACATAAACAGTTTTGCTTCTTCCTTCCCAGTAATTATACATTTTATTTCCTTTGCTGGATTTGCTGAATTATCAAAAACTTCCAGTACAATATTAGAAATGAGTGGTGAAAGGAAATAGCTGATTTTTTATTGCTGAGTAATATTCAATTTGTAGATATATCAAAAGTCATAGCAGCAATGCCCGCAATCACCAAACTGTGGAAAGAGTCAAGATCCCTTCGACAGGTGAATGGATAAAGAAGACATGATCCACATATATGGTGGAGTATTATGCTTCCATCAGAAAGAATGAATACCCAACTTTTGTATCAACATGGATGGGAGTGGAGGAGATTATGCTGAGTGAAATAAGGCAAGCAGAAAGAGTCAATTATCATATGGTTTCACTTACTTGTGAAGCATAAGAAATAACACGGAGGACATTGGGAGATAGGAGAAATGAGTTGGGGTAAATCAGAGGTGGGGATGAACCATGAGAGACTGTGGACTCTGAGAAACAAACTGAGGGTTTTGGAAGGGATGGGGGGGGATGGGTGAGCCTTGTGGTGGGTATCAAGGAGGGCATGTATTGCATGGACCACTAGGTGTGGTGCATAAAGAATGAATCTTGGAACACTGAAAAAATAAAATTAAATTTAAAAAATAAATTTGAGATACAATATTGTGTAAGATATAAGCATGCTACACTGGTATATTTATATACTATATTGTGATTCATGAAGTAGTCATATTTATCATATTACATAATTATAGTACAATGTAATTGTCTATATTCATTACTATTAATTAGATCTCTGTTATTTAATACTTATTACAAATTTGTACAGTTAAACACCACTAACCTAATGACCTCCACCCCTCACACATTTGCATACACATCCACTGGTAATACCATTTTACTTTATATATATATATATATATATATATATATATATATATATATATATACACACACACACATATATATACATATATATAATATATATATATATATACACAAACACACATATTTAGCTGTTTAGATTCCACATACAAATGATATTATACACTACTTATATTTCTCTGACTGATCTCTCATTTAGTATAATATGTTCAAGGTGCATCCATGTTACTGGAAATGAAAGAATATGCTCCTTTCTCATCACTACATAATTTTTAAAACAATTTCTTAGCTGATTTTTTTAAAGATTTTATTTATTTATTTGACAGACAAATATCACAAGTAGGCAGATAAGCAGGCGGGGGGGGGTGGAATCAGGCTCCCTACCAGCAGAGAACCCAATGCAGGGCTCAATCGCAGGACCCTGAGACCATGACCTAGGCCGAAGGCCAGGGCTTAACTTACTGAGCCACCCAGGTGCCCCGACTACATGATTTTCTTTTTTTTTTAAACATTTTATTTTTTATAAACATATATTTTTATCCCCAGGGGTACAGGTCTGTGAATCACTAGGTTTACACACTTCACAGCACTCAGCAAAGCACATACCCTCCCCAGTGTCCATAACCCCACCCCCCTTCTTCCATCCCTCCTCCCCCCAGCAACCCTCAGTTTGTTTTGTGAGATTAAGAGTCACTTATGGTTTGTCTCCCTCCCAATCCCATTTTGTTTCATGTATTCTTCTCCTATTCACTTAAGCCCCCATGTTGCATCACCACTTCCTCATATCAGTGAGATCATATGATAGTTGTCTTTCTCTGCTTGACTTATTTCGCTAAGCATGATGTGCTCTAGTTCCCTCCATGAGGTCACAAATGGCAAGATTTCATTTCTTTTGATGGCTACATAGTATTCCATTGTGTATATATACCACATCTTCTTGATCCATTCATCTGTTGATGGACATCTAGGTTCTTTCCATAGTTTGGCTATTGTGGACATTGTTCCTATAAACATTCGGGTGCACATGCCCCTTCAGATCACTACGTTTGTATCTTGAGGGTAAATACCCAGTTGTGCAATTGCTGGGTCATAGGGCAGTTCTATTTTCAACATTTTGAGGAAACTCCATGCTCATTTCCAGAGTGGTTGCACCAGCTTGCATTCTCACAAACAGTGTAGGAGGGTTCTCCTTTCTCCGCCTCCTTGCCAGCATCTGTCATTTCCTGACTTGTTGATTTTAGCCATTCTGACTGGTGTGAGGTGATATCTCATTGTGGTTTTGATTTGTATTTCCCTGATGCCGAGTGATATGGAGCACTTTTTCATGTGTCTGTTGGCCATCTGGATGTCTTCTTTGCAGAAAGGTCTGTTCATGTCCTCTGCCCATTTCTGGATTGGATTATTTGTTCTTTGGGTGTTGAGTTTGCTAAGTTCTTTATAGATTTTGGACACTAGTCCTTTATCTGATATGTCGTTTGCAAATATCTTCTCCTATTCTGTCAGTTGTCTTTTGATTTTGTTAACTGTTTCCTTTGCTATGCAAAAGCTTTTGATCTTGATGAAATCCCAATAGTTCATTTTTGCCCTTGCTTCCCTTGCCTTTGGCGATGTTCCTAGGAAGATGTTGCTGCGGCTGAGGTCGAAGAGGTTGCTGCCTGTGTTCTCCTCAAGGATTTTGATGGATTCCTTTCACACATTGAGGTCCTTCATCCATTTTGAGTCTATTTTTGTGTGTAGTGTAAGGAAATGGTCCAATTTCATTTTTCTGCATGTGGCTGTCCAATTTTCCCAACACCATTTATTGAAGAGGCTGTCTTTTTTCCATTGGATATTCTTTCCTGCTTTGTCGAAGATTAGTTGACCATAGAGTTGAGGGTCTATTTCTGGGCTCTCTATTCTGTTCCATTGATCTATGTGTCTGTTTTTGTGCCAGTACCATGCTGTCTTGAGGATGACAGCTTTGTAATAGAGCTGGAAGTCTGGAATTGTGATGCCACCAACTTTGGCTTTCTTTTTCAATATCCCTTTGGCTATTCGAGGTCTTTTCTGGTTCCATATAAATTTTAGAATTATTTGTTCCATTTCTTTGAAAAAGATGGATGATACTTTGATAGGAATTGCATTAAATGTGTAGATTGCTTTAGGTAGCATAAACATTTTCACAATATTTATTCTTCCAATCAAGGAGCATGGAACATTTTTCCATTTCTTTGTGTCTTCCTCAATTTCTTTCATGAGTACTTTATAGTTTTCTGAGTATAGATTCTGTGCCTCTTTGGTTAGGTTTATTCCTAGGTATCTTATGTTTTGGGGTGCAATTGTAAATGGGATTGACTCCTTAATTTCTCTTTCTTCTGTCTTGTTCTTGGTGTAGAGAAATGCAACTGATTTCTGTGCATTGATTTTATATCCTGACAATTAACTGAATTCCTGTATAAGTTCTAGCAGTTTTGGAGTGGAGTCTTTTGGGTTTTCCACACATAGTATCATATCATCTACAAAGAGTGATAATTTGACTTCTTCTTTGCCAATTTGGATGCCTTTAATTTCCTTTTGTTGTCTGATTGCTGAGGCTAGGACTTCTAGTACTATGTTGAATAGCAGTGGTGATCATGGACATCCCTGCCGTGTTCCTGACCTTAGCGGAAAAGCTTTCGGTTTTTCTCCATTGAGAATGATATTTGCGGTGGGTTTTTCATAGATGGCTTTGATGATATTGAGGTATGTGCCCTTTATCCCTACACTTTGAAGAGTTTTGATCAGGAAGGGATGCTGTATTTGTCAAATGCTTTTTCAGCATCTATTGAGAGTATTATTTGGTTCTTGTTCTTTCTTTTATTGATGTGTTGTATCACATTGACTGATTTACGGATGTTGAACCAAACTTGCAGCCCTGGAATAAATCCCACTTGTTCATGGTGAATAATCCTTTTAATGTACTGTTGAATCCTATTGGCTAGTATTTTGGTGAGTATTTTTGAATCTGTGTTCATCAAGGATATTGGTGTATAGCTTTCTCTTTTTTGATGGGATCCTTGTATGGTTTGGGGATCAAGATGATGCTGGCCTCATAAAATGAGTTTGGAAGTTTTCCTTCCATTTCTATGTTTTGGAACAGTTTCAGGAGAATAGGAGTTAGTTCTTCTTTAAATGTTGGTATAATTCCCCCAGGAATCCGTCTGGCCCTGAGCTTTTGTTTGTTTGGAGATTTTTGATGACTGTTTCAATCTCCTTACTGGTTATGGGTCTGTTCAGGCTTTCTATTTCTTCCTGGTTCAGCTGTGGTAGTTTATGTCTCTAAGAATGCGTCCATTTCTTCCATATTGTCATTCGTTGGCGTAGAGTTGCTCATAGTATGTTCTTATAATAGTTTGTATTTCTTTGGTGTTAGTTGTGATCTCTCCTCTTTCATTCATGATTTTATTTATTTGTGTCCTTTCTCTTTTCTTTTTGATAAGTCTGGCCAGGGGTTTATCAATTTTATTAATTCTTTCAAAGAACCAGCTCCTAGTTTCGTTGATTTGCTCTATTGCTTTTTTTGTTTGTTTGTTTCTATTTCATTGATTTCTGCTCTTATCTTTATGATTTCTCTTCTCTTGCTGGGCTTAGGGTTTCTTTCTTGTTCTTTCTCCAGCTCCTTAGGTGTAGGGTTAGGTTGTGTACCTGAGACCTTTCTTGTTTCTTGAGAAAGGCTTGTACCACTATATATTTTCCTCTCAGGACTGCCTTTGTTCTGTCCCACAGATTTTGAACTGTTGTATTTTCATTATCATCTGTTTCCATGATTTTTTTTTTCAATTCTTCTTTAATTTCCCGGTTGACCCATTCATTCTTTAGTAGGATGCTGTTTAGTCTCCATGTATTTGGGTTCTTTCCAAACTTCCTTTTGTGGTTGAATTCTAGCTTCAGAACATTGTGTTCTGAAAATATGCAGGGAATGATCCCAATCGTTTGATACTGGTTGAGTCCTGATTTAGGACTGAGGATGTGATCTATTCTGGAGAATGTTCCATGTGCACTAGAGAAGAATGTGTATTCTGTTGCTTTGGGATGAAATGTTCTGAATATATCTGTGATGTCCATCTGGTCCAGTGTGTCGTTTAAGGCCTTTATTTCCTTGTTGATCTTTAGCTTGGATGATCTGTCCATTTCAGTGACGGGAGTGTTAAAGTCCCCTACTATTATTGTATTATTGTGGATGTGTTTCTTTGATTTTGTTATTAATTGGTTTATATAGTTGGTTGCTCCCACGTGGGGGCATAGATATTTAAAATTGTTAGATCTTCTTGTTGTACAGACCCTTTGAGTATGATATAGTGTCCTTCCTCATCTCTTATTATAGTCTTTGGCTTAAAATCTAATGGATCTGATATAAGGATTGCCTCTCCTGCTTTCTTCTGATGTCCATTAGCATTGTAAATTCTTTTCCACCCCCTCACTTTAAATCTTGAGGTGTCTTCACGTCTAAAATGAGTTTCTTGTAGGCAACACATAGATGGGTTTTGGTTTTTTATCCATTTTAATACCCTGTGTCTTTTGATTGGGGCATTTAGCCCATTGACATTCAGGGTAACTATTTAGAGATATGAATTTAGTGCCATTGTATTGCCTGTAAGGTGACTGTTACTGTATATGGTCTCTGTTCCTTTCTGATCTACCACTTACTTGTAGGCTCTCTTTTTGCTTAGAGGACCCCTTTCAATATTTCCTGTAGAGCTGGTTTGGTGTTTGCAAATTCGTTCAGTTTTTGTTTGTCCTGGAAGCTTTTAATCTCTCCTTCTATTTTCAATGATAGCCTAGCTGGATATAGTATTCTTGGCTGCATGTTTTTCTCGTTTAGTGCTCTGAAAATATCATGCCAGCTCTTTCTGGCCTGCCAGGTCTCTGTGGATAAGTCAGCTGCCAATCAAATATTTTTAGCATTTTATGTTACAGACTTCTTTTCCCGGGCTGCTTTCAGGATTTTCTCTTTGCCACTAAGACTTGTAAATTTTACTATTAGGTGATGGGGTGTAGGCCTATTCTTATTGATTTTGAGGGGCATTCTCTGAACCTCCTGAATTTTGATGTTTGTTCCCTTTTCCATTTTGAGGATATTCTCCCCAATAATTCTCTCCAGTATACCTTCTGCTCCCCTCTCTCTTTCTTCTTCTTCTGGAATCCCAATTATTCTAATGTTGTTTCATCTTATGGTGTCACTTATCTCTCGAATTCTCCCCTCATTGTCCAGTAGCTGTTTGTCCCTCTTTTGCTCAGCTTCTTTATTCTCTGTCATTTGGTCTTCTATATCACTAATTCTTTCTTCTGCCTCATCAATCCTAGAAGTGAGAGCCTCCATCTTTGATTGCACCTCATTAATAGCTTTTTTTATTTCAACTTGGTTATATTTTAGTTCTTTTATTTCTCCAGAAAAGGCTTTTATATCTCCAGAGAGGGTTTCTCTAATATCTTCCATGCCTTCTTCAAGCCCGGCTAGAACCTTGAGAATTGTCATTCTGAACCCTAGATCTGACATATTACCAATGTCTGTATTGATTAGGTCCCTAGCCTTTGTTACTGCCTCTTATTCTTTTTTTGTGTTGAATTTTTCCGTCTTGTCATTTTGTCCAGATAAGAGTATATGAAGGATCAAGTAAAATACTAAAAGTGTGGCAACCACCCCAGGAAAATATGCTTTAACCAAATCAGAAGAGATCCCAATTCGTGAGGGGGAGAAAGGGGATTAAAAAAAAAGGTTCAAAAAGAAAGAAAGAAAAAAAAAGAAAAGAATGAAAAAAAGAAAACGAATAAAGTAAAATATAAAAAAGAAAATATATACATATTAGATAAACTAGTTAAAAAACGTTAAAAAAGAAAAGGGTAAAAGTTAAAATAAAATTTAGCAGAAGAAGAGAAAAAAAATGAAAAAGAAAAAATTAAATTAACTGCAAGACTAAAAAATCACAGGGAGAAAGCCATTAGTTCCGTGCTTTGCTTTCTCCTCCTCTGGAATTCTGCTGCTCTCCTTGGTATTGAAACTGCACTCCTTGGTAGGTAAACTTGGTCTTGGATGGATTTCTTGTTGATCTTCTGGGAGAGGGGCCTGGTGTAGTGATTCTCAAGTGTCTTAGCCCCAGGCGGAATTGCACCGCCCTTATCCGGGGCCGGGCTGAGTAATCTGCTCAGGTTTGTTTTCAGGAGCTTTTGTTCCCTGAGCGCTTTCCATAGAGTTCCGGAGGACGGGAATACAAATGGCAGCCTCCTGGGCTCTGGCCCAGAGGAGCAGAGATCCCGGGGCCCCACTCCTCAATGTGCCCTCAGAGAACAGCGCTCAATAACTCCCTTCTGCCAGACCTCCAGACACGCTCTGATCTCACCGAGCCTGCTACCGGTTCAAGGTAACCCCTAGCTGTGAGCTTACTGTCAGCTCTATCTCTGTAGCCAGCTTTCCCGTTCCAATACCCGCAAGCTCTGTGACACTCAGACAACCCCGATCCTTCTGTGACCCTGCAGGACCTGAGGCCACCCTGACCCCATGTGGGCTTCGCCCCAGTTTAGCCTCTGGAGCAATGTCCCTCAACAGAACAGACTTTTAAAAGTCCTGATTTTGTGCTCTGTTGCTCTGCCGCTTGCCATGAGCCGGCCCCTCCCCCCAGGGTCTATCTTCCTGTCGCTTTGGATTCACTTCTCCGCCAGTCCTACCTTTCAGAAAGTGGTTGTTTTTCTGTTTCTAGAATTGCTGTTCTTCCTCTCTTCAATCGCCGATGGATTTGCCGGTGTTTGAAATCTTTAGATAAGCTATCTAGCTGATCTCCTGCTAGCTGAAGTAGTCTCAGCCTGCTACTTCTCTGCCATCTTGACTCCTTCCCTGACTACATGATTTTTTAATTCATTCATCCACTGATGAGCATTTGGATTGTCCCATAGCCTGGTAATGGTGAATAAGTCTGTGATAAACATGGGAATGTATATCTCTTTGAAACTTTGTTTTCATTTTTTTTTTTTACCATCTTCACCAGCACTTGTTGTTTCTTGTCTCCTTGATAGCCATTCTGATAGCTGTTGAGTGGTATCACATTGTGGTTTTGATTTGCATTTCCCTTATGATATGTAATGTTGACTCTTTTTCTGTATTTGTTGACCATTTTGATCTCTGCCTTAGAAAAATGTCTATTAAGTTTGTCTCCATTAAAAATGATTTATTTTATTTTAGAGAGGCAAAGAGAGAGAGAGAAAGAAAGAGAGCACATGAGCAGGGAGAAGTTTAGAGGAAGAAGGAAGAAGGACAAAGCAAATTTTGTGCTAAGTGTGGAGCTGTTGTAGGGTTTCATCTCAGGACCCTGAGATCAGGACCTGAACCAAAATTGAGTCAGATGTGTAACCGACTGAGCCACCCAGGCATCCCCAGATTTCCTTTTGTGTTCTGTCCCTATGTCATCATTATTTTCTACTTCACTTTTTTATTATATTCAGTTAGCCAACATATAGTACATCATTAGTTTTTGACGTAGTGTTTAACCATTCATTACTTGCCTGTAACACCCAGTGCTCATCACAATAGGTGCCCTCCTTAATGACCATCACCTGGCCACCCCACTCCCCTCTGAAACCCTGTTTGTTTCCCAGAGGGCACAGTGTTCCATGGTTTGTCTCCCTCTCTGACTTCTTCCCAGTTTTCTGCCCCTTACCCCATGGTCCTCTGTGCTATTTCTTATATTCCACATATGAGTGAAACCATATGATAATTTTATTTCTGTGCTGTTCTTATTTCACTCAGCATAATCTGTAACCATCCCTCAGAATAATGTACTGACCAAACATGGTTAAGCTTTTACTAGCAACAGGCCTCTGTGGTACAGGATGATATACGCCCTTGAAGCCCAGCAACTGGGAATGCTGGGCCCACTCAAGGTGGAACCCTACCTGCTTCTTTTTCCTGTTACCTCCCCTTCTCCAGATATCACCATAGTTAATTAGATGATCCCTTTAAATGTGTTTACTCAACCACAAATCCTATACTGCTTGATCTTGCTTATCTATAATCTCCTTTGACTCCTTTGTTGATTTTTATCTTGTATCTAATAAATAAGAGACTGAGGAGTTGTTCGGCGTGGCAGTCTTCTCAACTGCTAACCCTGGCTCCCTTTCTTTTGCAGCTGACTTGTTTGCTCCATGTTCTTCTCCTGTGCACCATCAGGAAGCTGCAAGTGATGCCAGAACAAGGACCTGAAACAAACTGGAGAAGCCCCAACATGTTCATCTGCATGGCCATTTCTTTTTCCTATTGGTGACTTGTGGGTGCATATAGCAGGGTATGGTAACATAAAGAGCACAAACAAATATCACTCTTATGTATGCTTATTGAGATGGCTCCTAAAGGTGGGAGGAGCAAAAGTCAGCAAGGGTCAAATTTTGGAGCTTTTAAAAATAATTAAAGAACATTGCTCCTGGTTCCCTACATTAGGGACTTTAGACCTACAGAAATGAGAAAGTAGGTCATGAGTTACAACTTTTGCATGCTAAAGGAAAAACCGAATTCTGATTATATATGGTCTACTTGGACTCTCATTCATTATGTTTTGGAGCCTTTACAGTCATCTGATTCGGATAGTGATAATGAATGTTAAGGAGAAACTAAAGAGGAACCTAAACATGCCATCCCAGAGGGAAAAGAAATTACTAAAGTCACCCTAAAGGAATATATAAAAGAGGAATCCCCTTGCTCATAACAGAACAAAAGAAGGGAACAATTGCTAAATTGCCACAGCAAGTATCACTGTCACCATCAGTTCTGCCATCCTATGAGAAGATGCCAATTAGTGAAAAGGATGAAAAATCCATGCTATCAGCCATTCAAAAGGGCCTCACAGAAGCAAATTGAACAGGAGACCTAGTTGCCTTACATTTTATTTCCTGTTTATTATGAGAACATGTCACTCCAGGACATGATCCCAACAACCCATATTGTATCTATGAGACCATACATGAGTCATTCCCCTTCAAATTACTGAAGGTGTTAAAACACGCAGTGCAAAATTATGGAGTTAATTCTCCATTTCCAATGGGAATCATTCAAGGTATCACAGAAGGCAAATGACAAATTCTGATTGATTGGTCATTATTAGCAAAAACAGTTATATCCTTGAATGATTTTTGACAGTTTAAAACATGGTAGCAAGATCAAGCAGAAACAGCCACTGCACATAAAAACTAATAATGTTCCTATTCCCATGGGGCAGCTCATGGGCATTGGACCATGGACCTGAGTGCAAGATCAGTTACAAATGAATGATCAAGCTATTGAGAAGATCTGGTGTTGTTGTTTGAGAGCCTGGAGGAGAATAGAATCTCAAGGAGAGAATTGTTCTTTTCAAAATGTGGTGCAGTGTCCAAAAGAACCCTATACTGATTTTATTGCAAGATTACAAGAAGCTATTAAAATACAGGTAAATAATCTTGAGGCCTCTGATACTATTCTTCAGCTGTTGGCATATGAAAATGCCAAAACAGTTTGTAATAAATTGGTAGCACCCTTTAAAGGCAAGGGAGCATTGACAGATTATATTAAACTATGCCAAGGAGCAGGGACAGAGACCTCTAAAGCTGATTTGTTATATCAAGCAATGGTTGCTCTGACCACAGGAAAATTTAAAGGACAATGCTTCAACTGTGGGCAGACAGGGTATATTAAATCTCAATGTAGGCAAAAAGGAAAAGTCCCTCCATGAAATGCAAGAAATAAGTTACCACATCTCTGTCCTAAATATAAGGAAGGAAACCACTAGGCAAAATTATCCTTACCACACACAGAGACACTTCTTTACTCTCAGCTGCCTCCATATTTTATAACTCCCCTACACACTCCCAACTGCCCAATGTTGACCCGAGTAGGTAGGGACAACTCTATACCCCTATTCAGGAAAAAGTTACAAAAAAAGAGACCTTCCACCTTCAAAAATCTCAAAAGATTTTAGGGTCAAAATTGTTTAGGGGAGAGTGATGAGGGAGCAGAGACTTAAAAAATTTGTTAGCCCAAGGGATGGCTGCTTTAACAACAGGCAAATTTAAAGGCCAGTGCTTTAATTCTTAGCACAGAAATAAGAATTAATGCCAGTAATTACATTATTTCAAGGTGTTTCTTCTGCATTTAATTTTTATCTGACTCTGTGTGTGTGTGTGTGTGTGTGTGTGTATACAGTGTATGTTTACAGCATATTGAAACTGCTTTTTCTAATATATGATCTGCTATGCTGGCCTTCATCATGGTAGCCATAAGTATTCCTGGATTTTATGTACAAATAGACAACTTTATTGGGATTATATACTTAATCCTCCCCTGCAATTGCAGTAGAATGGGGAGAAAGTATAATACCAATTTATTTGAGTGCTTCAAGATGGATATCTGGAATTTTGGATCCTAGATTGCCATTTTGGTTTCAAGAGGAGGGTACAAACATTAATCCTATCTTGGGATATCAAAATAAACCAATATGTATTAGTAATCATTCCAGTTATCTTATCCCTGATGATCAAAGATGGTTGGTGGCTATTCCTACTAACAATAGTCTGCCTAAAGTCCAGTTATCTAATTCTCCACTAAAAGATCCCAAGCCAATGAATATCAGGATCTTAGCTATAGCACAGCAGCACCCTCTATTCCCAAATGCAAACTGACATAGATATGGTCTGATGAGGGAATTAGCCCCTTGTGGGAGGACTGTCAAGCTTCTTAACCCCATGTCATTATTAATGATGCCTATGGGATTGTATGGGACTGGTCCCCTAAGAGGATGACAGTAACCAATTGCACTGGGAGACCCTGCTTCACCAAGGAGCCCACACTGATGCAATCACGTGAGGGTTTATTTAACAAGTTTAAGCTTGGGCCCAAGTATACCCGACACAGCAGAGTAGGGACTTGGACCCCAAGCTTAGTTAAGACAGGGATATTTATGGGTTCCTCTTACTAAAGCAGGGTGGGGGTTTCTGGAACCAAAGCAGGGTGGGAGTTATTGTTACTAAAGCATGGTGGGGGTTCTTAGAACTAAAGTAAAGTAGAGGAAAGTTCAGCCCTTGGGCACAGGGGTCTGAAATGGCTGCTGGAGCTAATACGGCTGTACTTATGCTAAGGCTAAACCTGAGGTGGGATAGCCTTAATTTTTCTTGGCCTCCACACTCCTCTCATCAAAATTTAAAATGATAAGTTTTTTTTTTTTTGAAAACTGAAAGAAGCGATCTATTTATTATTATTATTTTTTTATAAACATATATTTTTATCCCCAGGGGTACAGGTCTGTGAATCACCAGGTTTACAAACTTCACAGCACTCACCAAAGCACACACCCTCCCCAATGTCCATAACCCCACCCCCTTCTCCCAACCCCCCTTCCCCAGCAACCCTCAGTTTGTTTTGTGAGATTAAGAGTCACTTATGGTTTGGCTCCCTCCCAATCCCATCTAGTTTCATGTATTCTTCTCCTACCCACTTAAGCCCCCATGTTGCATCACCACTTCCTCATATCAAGGAGATCATATGATAGTTGTCTTTCTTTGCTTGACTTATTTCGCTAAGCATGATAGGCTCTAGTTCCATCCACGTTGTCACAAAAGTCATGATTTCATTTCTTTTGATGGCTGCATAGTATTCCATTGTGTATATATACCACATCTTCTTGATCCATTCATCTGTTTATGGACATCTAGGTTCTTTCCATAGTTTGGCTATTGTGGACATTGCTGCTATAAACATTCGAGTGCACGTGCCCCTTCGGATCACTATGTTTGTATCTTTAGGTAAAATGTTAAGTTTTTGATTACCTCATTTTACCACAAACCTTAACTTGTGAAGATGCACCTCTGGTCTGGCATGGGTGAGGACCTTTGTCAACATTCCCTTTTGTTGATTATCATAAAGCACAAAAGAATTTATGGAAGGTCATGGATGATTTAAATCACCTAAGAGTTTGGAAATACCGTGGAACAAGATTCACTGTCATATTACCAGTTAACTTTAGATATTAAACAGCTTCAAGATATAATTCAAGACATTACTCACTTGTCATTACAATTAGTTCCAGGATTAGTTTTGCACAAAGGATTGATGATATTCTATCTGATCTGAACCCTTTTACTTGGATCAAGCAAGTCATGGCATTATGGTGGAATGATAATTATTTTTATTGCTATAATAATTGTATGCTTTGTCCTCAGATGGTGTGAAAATCCTTCTGAACAACTGATGGATCAAGAAGTTGCAAAATCAACTTCCCTGCTTCTGCATAAACAGAGGGGAAATATAACTGACCCTCAGAACAATGTACTGACCAAACATGCTTAAGCTTGTACTAGCAACAGGCCACTGGGGGACAGGATGATAAACATCCTTAAAGCCAAGCAACTGGGAATGCCTGGCTGGCTTAGAGTGGAACACTGCCTGCTGCTTTTTCTGTTATCTCCCCTTCTCAAGAGATCACCTGTAGTTAATTAGATGATCCCTTTTAATGTGTTTACTCAACCACAAATCCTATACTGCCTGATCAGGGATAACTTGCTTATCCATAATTTCCTTTGACTCCTTTGTTGACTGTTATCTTGTATCTAATGAATATGGGACTGAGGAGTTGTTCAGGGTGCCAGTATTCTCAATTGCCCACATTGATCCCTTTCTCTTGCAGCTGATCTTTTTGTGCCTTATTCTTGTTCTGTGTATCTTGGGGAAGTAGCAATAATCTCCTCCAGTTCCACCCATGTCAGTGCAAAAGTTAGGTGTTCATCCTTTCTGATGGCTAATAGTCCATTGTATATATTAACCACATCTTCGTTTTTTTTTAATTTTTTCAATTTATTTATTTTCAGAAAAACAGTATTCATTATTTTTTCACCACACTCAGTGTTCCATGCAATCCATGCCCCCTATAATACCCACCACCTGGTACCCCAACATCCCACACCCCTGCCACTTCAAACCCCTCAGATTATTTTTCAGAGTCCATAGTCTCTCATGATTCACCTCCCCTTCCAATTTACCCCAAGTCCCTTCTCCTCTCTAACACCCCTTGTCCTCCATGATATTTGTTATGCTCCACAAATAAGTGAAACCATATGATAATTGACTCTCTCTGTTTGACTTATTTCACTCAGAATAATCTCTTCCAGTCCCTTCCATGTTGCTACAAAAGTTGGGTATTCATCCTTTCTGATGGAGGCATAATACTCTATAGTGTATGTGGACCACATATTCCTTATCCATTCGTCCGTTGAAGGGCATCTTGGTTCTTTCCATAGTTTGGCGACCGTGGCCATTGTTGCTATAAACACTGGGGTACAGATGGCCCTTCTTTTCACTACATCTGTATCTTTGGGGTAAATGGCAGGGTCCTAGGGAAGTTCTAATTTTAATTTCTTGAGGAATCTCCACACTGTTCTCCAAAGAGGCTGCACCAACTTGCATTCCCACCAACAGTGGAAGAGGGTTCCCCTTTCTCCACATCCTCTCCAACACATGTTGTTTCCTGTTTTGTTAATTTTGGCCATTCTAACTGGTGTAAGGTGGTATCTCAATGTGGTTTTAATTTGAATCTCCCTGAGGGCTAATGATGATGAACATTTTTTTTATGTGTCTGATAGCCATTTGTATATCTTGATTGGAGAAGTGTCTGTTCATATTTGCTTCCCATTTTTTGATATGTTTGCCTGTTTCGTGTGTGTTGAGTTTGAGGAGTTCATTATAGATCCTGGATATCAACCTTTTGTCTGTACTGTCATTTGCAAATATCTTCTCCCATTCCGTGGGTTGCCTCTTTGTTTTTTTGACTGTTTGCTTTGCTGTGCAGAAGCTTTTGATTTTGATGAAGTCCCAAAAGTTGATTTTTGCTTTTGTTTTCTTTGCCTTTGGAGACATATCTTGAAAGAAGTTGCTGTGGCTGATATTGAAGAGATTACTGCCTATGTTCTCCTCTAGGATTCTGATGGACTCCTGTCTCACGTTGAGGTCTTTTATCCATTTCGAGTTTATCTTTGTGTATGGTGTAAAAGAATTAACCACATCTTCTTTATCCACCTATTGAAGGACAGGTGGTTCCTTCCACAATTTGGCTATTGTGGGTAATGCTGCTATTTAGTTTTATACATTTTTAAATATGTTTGTTAGATAAAAAAGTAAAAAGGTGAAGGAAAAGCAGAATCATACCTGTTAATACATAGAAAAAACTGAAGATTGCCAGAGGGAAAAGGATGGAGGAATAAGAAAGAATGGGTGAAAAGGAGATGGAGGTACAGGCCTCCAGTTATGGAATTAACAAGTCACAGACATAAAAGCAAAAGGGTATAGGATATAGTCAATAGAATTGTAATAGCATTTGATGGTAACATATGGTAACTACACTTGTGATCAACATATATAGTTGTCAGATCACTGTGTTTTATACCTGAGCCTAATGTAATATCGTGTGACTGCAATATTCAAATTAACTTAAATGAGTAAAAAAATTAATGCCAGAGGTCTTAAACTTTGAAATATGATATTTCCATAGTTATCTAAATAAGCAATAATAGGATAAAAAACAGAATAGTATAAATATTATTGAAAGTTAAAGACTTTAATGCTAATAAACAAAATAAAATAAAAATAAAATGAATAATGGTAAAAATTGCTTCTGTTGTTTTTCAGTTGACTGAATTCCTTATGTGTTTTGTATATTAGCCCTTAATTAAATAATACTTTGCAAAATATTTTCCCATTCTGTAGGTTGACTATTTGGCTACTTTATTTATTTTTCTGTTGTGTGCTGAAGCTTTCAAGTTTGAGGTAGTCCTCCCCCCACCTTTTGTTTTTTTAAATTTTATTGCTTATACTTTTGGCATCATGTCCAGGAATTCATTGCCATTACTAAAGTCAAGAAGCAACTTCCCTGCATTTTCCTCTAGGAGTTTTATGCTTATTAGGTCACGTGTTTAAGTCTTTGATCCACTTTGGGTTAATTTTTGTGAGTGGGATGAATCATGGTTCTGCATGTATTTTTCCAGTTTCCCCAGCACCAGTTATTAAAGAGACTATCCCTTCTCATTGGATATTCATGCATTCATGCTCCGCTCCCCATATATTAGTTAACTGTTCATCATGGGATTTAATTATGAGCTGTCTCATACTTTTTTTTGGTCAATGTGTCTATTTTTGTGTCAGGACCATGCCATTTTTATTACTATGTCTTTGTAGCATACTTCCAAATCAAGAAGTACGATATTCTGGTTTTGTTCTTTTTTCTCAGGATATCTTTGATTATTCAGGATCTTTTGTGGTTCCACAAAAATTTTAGAATTGTTTCTTCTATTTTTGTGAAGAAGATCATTGGTTATTTTGATGGGGATTTTGTTGAATATTTATATGGTTTTGTGTAGTATGGCCATTTTAACAATAATTATTCTGATATGTGAACATGGTATGTTTTTACATTTGCTTGTGTCTTCTTTAATTCTTTTATAGTACTATAATTTTCATTGTACATGTAACTCACTTCCTTCGTTAAATTTATTCCTCAGTTCTTTTTATTTATTTATTTTTTTCAGCGTAACAGTATTCATTGTTTTGGCACCACACCCAGTGCTCCATGCAATATGTGCCCTCTCTAATATCCACCACCTGGTTCCCTCAACCTCCCACCACCCCACCCCTTCAAAACCCTCAGATTGTTCTTCAGAGTCCATAGTCTCTCATGATTCACCTCCCCTTCCAATTTCCCTCAACTCCCTTCTCCTCTCAATCTCACCTTGTCCTCCATGCTATTTGTTATGTTCCACAAATAAGTGAAACCATATGGTAATTGACTCTCTTTGCTTGACTTATTCCACTTAGCATAATGTCTTCCAGTCCTGCCCATGTTGCTACAAAAGTTGGATATTCATCCTTTCTGATGGAGGCATAATACTCCATAGTGTATATGGAACACATCTTCTTTATCCATTCGTCTGTTGAAGGGCATCTTGGTTCTTTATTGTTTTTGAGGCTATCATGAATGGTATAGATTTAATTTTTTAAAATATTTTATTTATTTATTTGACAGAGAGAGAGAGATCACAAGTAGGCAGAGAGACAGGCAGGTGGGGGGGGGGAAGCAGGCTCCCTGCTGAGCAGAGAGCCCATTGAGGGACTTGATCCCAGGACCCTGAGATCATGACCTGAGCTTAAGGCAGAGGCTTAACCCACTGAGCCACCCAGGTGCCCCTGGGATAGATTTAATTATTTTTGAGATGCTTCATCACTAGTGAAAAAGAAATCAATTTTTTTAAAGATTTTATTTATTTGACAATGGTGGGGGAGACAGAGAGAGAGCACAAGCAGAGGGTTCAGGAAAGGGACAGGAAGAAGCAGGCTCCCTGGTGAACAAGGAGCCTGACGTGGGGCTTGACCTGAAGACCCTGGAATCATGACCCAAGACAAAGGCAGCCGCTTAATCAACTGATTCACCCAGGCACCCCAAAATCAATTAATTTTCATGTTAATATTGTATCTTACCACTCTACTGGAATTGTTGATGAATTACATTTTTTGGTTAATCCTTTAATTTTTATCTATATTAGATCATATCATCAGAAAATAGCAAGAACTTTACTTTTTCCTTTCTAATTTGAATACTTTTATTTATTGAAATATTGCTCTAGTTAGTACTGTCAGTACTACATTGAATAGGAGCACTGTAAGTGGGCATCCTTCTCCCGTCCCTAGTCTTACAAGAACTATTTTCAACTTTTATCCATTGAGAATAATGTTATCTGTGGTTTTGTTGTATATGATCTTTTTTATGTTGAGCTATGTTTCTTCTATACCCACTCTGATAAGGGATTTTACATAAAAGAATTAATAATTGTGTCAAACTTTATTTCTCTGGATCTATTGAGATGTACATATGTTTTTCCTTTTCATTATGTTGATGCGATATGTTACATTTTATTGTATTTTATATATAGACTTATCCTTGTATCATAGAGATAAATGGCACTTAGTCACGGAGTATAATACTTTAATGTGTTCTTGAAATTGGTTTACTAATATTGTGTTTAGAATTTTTGCAACTGCATTCCTCCAGTATGTAGGTTGGTAGTTTTCTTTTTCTTGTTATATCATTTTTTTAAATTTTATTTAAATAATCTCAACATCCAACGTGGGGCTCAAACCCACAGCACTGAATATTAAGAGACATGTTCTACCAACTAAGCCAGAGAAGTGCCCCTGTAACAATTCTTTTTTTGTTCCCCAATTTTTTTAGATTTATTTTTAATTTTTTTAAATTTATATTCAGCATAATAGTATTCATTATATTTTCACCACACCCAGTGCTCCATGCATTTTGTGCCCTCTATATTACCCAC
Organism: Mustela erminea; assembly: GCF_009829155.1. NCBI lineage: Eukaryota > Metazoa > Chordata > Mammalia > Carnivora > Mustelidae > Mustela > Mustela erminea. The sequence goes on from NC_045616.1 coordinate 2,874,958, forward strand.
CACATGGTACCCAAACCCCCCACCCCCGCCACTTCAAACACATCAGATTGTTTTTCAGAGTCCATAGGCTCTCATGGTACACATCCCCTTCCAATTTCCCCCAACTCCCTTCTCCTCTCTAACTCCCCATGTCCCCCATGCTATTTGTTATGCTGCACAAATAAGTGAAACCATATGATAATTCACTATCTCTACTTGACTTATTTCACTCAGCACAATCTCTTCCAGTCCCGTGAATGTTGCTACAAAAGTTGGGTATTCATCCTTTCTGATGGAGGCATAATACTCCATAGTGTATATGGACCATATCTTCCATATCCATTTGTCCTTTGAAGGGCATCTTGGTTCTTTACAGTTTGGCGACCGTGGCCATTGCTACTATAAACATTGGAGTACAGATGGCCCTTCTTTTCACTACATCTGTATCTTTGGGGTAAATACCCAGGAGTGCAAGGGCAGGGTCATAGGGAAGTTCTAATTTTCATTTCTTGAGGAATCTCCACACTGTTCTCCAAAGAGGCTGCACCAACTTGCATTCCCACCAACAGTGAAAGAGGGTTCTTCTTTCTCCACAGCCCCCCCAACACATGTTGTTTCCAGTCTTGTTAATTTTGGCCATTCCAACTGGTGTAAGGTGGTATCTCAATGTGGTTTTAATTTGAATCTCCCTGATGGCTAGTTATTATGAACATTTTTTCATGTGTCTGATATCCATTTGTATGTCTTCATTGGAAAAGTGTCTGCTCATATCTTCTGCCCATTTTTTGATATGATTTTCTATTTTGTGTATGTTGAGTTTGAGGAGTTTATTATAGATCCTGGATATCAACCTGTTGTCTGTACTGTCATTTGCAAATATCTTCTCCCATTCCGTGGCTTGCCTCTTTTTTTTTTTTTTTTTTTTTACTGTTTCCTATGCTGTGCAGAAGCTTTTGATTTTGATGAAGTCAAAATTTCATCTTCGCTTTTGTTTCCTTTTCCTTTGGAGACATATCTTGAAAGAAGTTGCTGTGGCTGATATCGAAGAGTTTACTGCCTATGTTCTCCTCTAGGATTCTGATGGATTCCTGTCTCACATTGAGTTCTTTTATCTATTTTGAGTTTATCTTTGTGTGCAGTGTAAGAGAATGGTCGATTTTCATTCTTCTACATATAGCTGCCCAGTTTTCCAAGCACCCTTTATTGAAGAGACTGTCTTTTTTCCACTGTATATTTTTTCCTGTTTTGTCGAAGATTAATTGACCATAGAGTTGAGGGTCCATATCTGGGCTCTCCACTCTGTTCCACTGGTCTATGTGTCTGTTTTTATGCCAGTACCATGCTGTCTTGCTGATCACAACTTTGTAGTAAAGCTTGAAATCAGGTAATGTGATGCCCCCCGTTTTATTTTTGTTTTTCAACATTTCCTTAGCGATTTGGGGTCTCTTCTGATTCCATACAAATTTTTGGTTATTTTCTCCAGCTCCTTGAAAAATACCGGTGGAATTGTGATGAGAATGGCATTAAAAGTATAGATTGCTCTAGGCAGTATAGACATTTTAACAATGTTTATTCTTCCAATTATAGAACATGGAATGGTCTTCCATTTTTTGTGTCTTCTTCAATTTTATTCATGAGTGTTCTGTAGTTCCTCGAGTACAGATCCTTTACCTCTTTGGTTAGGTTTATTCCCAGGTATCTTATGGTTCTTGGTGCTATAGTAAATGAAATCGATTCTCTAATTTCCCTTTCTGTATTTTCATTGTTAGTGTATAAGAAAGCTACTGATTTCTGTACATTGACTTTGTCCCCTGCCACGTTGCTGAATTGTTGTATGAGTTCTAGTAGTTTGGGGTTGGAGTCTTTTGGGTTTTCCATATAAAGAATCATGTCATCTGCGAAGAGAGAGAGTTTGTCTTCTTCATTGTCAATTTGGATACCTTTTATTTCTCTTCGTTGTCTGATTGCTGGTGCTAGGACTTCTAATACTATGTTGAACAAGAGTGTTGAGAGTGGGCATCCTTGTCGTGTTCCTGATCTCAACAGGAAGGCTGAAAGCTTTTTCCCATTGAGGATGATATTTGCTGTGAGTCTTTCATAGATAGATTTTATGAACTTCAGAAATGTTCCCTCTATCCCTATACTTTGAAGTGTTTTAATCAGGAATGCATGCTGGATTTTGTCAAATACTCTTTCTGCATCGATTGAGAGGACCATGTGGTTCTTCTCTTTTCTCTTATTAATTTGCTCTATCACATTGATTGATTTGCGATTGTTGAACCATCCTCGTAGCCCAGGGATGAATCCCACCTGGTCATGGTGGATAATCTTTTTAATGTCCTGTTGGATCCTGTTTGCTAGGATCTTGTTGAGAATCTTAGCATCCATATTCACCAGTGATATTGGTCTGAAATTCTCCTTTTTGATAGGGTATTTGCCTGGTTTGGGGAACAGGGTAATGCTGGCTTCATAGAAAGTGTCTGGAAGTTTTCCTTCTGCTTCAATTTTTTGAAACAGTTTCAGGAGAATAGGTGTTATTTCTTCTTTGAATGTTTGGGAGAATTCCCCAGGGAATCCGTCAGGTACTGGGCTCATGATTTTTCGGAGGTTTTTGATCATTGCTTCAATCTCATGACTATATATCAGTCTATTAAAGTTGTCGATTTCTTCCTGGATCAATTTAGGGAGTTTATAGCTTTCCAGGAATGCATCCATTTCATCTAGGTTGCTAAGCTTATTGGCATATAACTGTTGATAGTAACTTCTGTAGATTGTTTCTACTTCCTTGGTTTTCATTGTGATCTCTCCCTTTTCATTCATAATTTTATGAATTTGGGTTTTCTCTCTTTTCTTTTGGATTACTGTGGGTAATGGTTTATTGATCTTATTGATTCTTTTAAAAAACCATCTTCTAGTTTCACTGATACGTTCTACTGTATCTCTGGTTTCTACCTCATTGATCTCAGCTCTAATCTTGATTATTTCCCTTCTTATGTGTGGAGTTGGTTTAATTTGTTGTTTATTCTCCAGTTCTTTAAGGAGTAGAGACAGCTGGTGTGTTCTGGATTTTTCAATTTTTTTGAGGGAGGCTTGGATGGCTATGTATTTTCTCCTTAGGACCGCCTTTGCTGTATCCCTTAGGTTTTGGATCAAAGTGTCTTCATTCTCATTGGTTTCATGAGTTGTTTCAGTTCTTCTTTGATCTCCTGGTTGATCCAAACATTCTTAAGCAAGGTGGTCTTTAGCTTCCATGTGTTTAAGTTCCTTCAGAACTTTTCCTTGTGATTGAGCTCCAGTTTCAAAGCATTGTGATCTGAGAATATGCAGGGAATAATCTCAGTCTTTTGGTATCGGTTAAGTCCTGATTTGTGACCCAGCATGTGGTTTATTCTGGAGAAGGTTCCGTGTGCACTTGAGAAGAATGAGTATTCTGTTGTTTTAGGGTGCAATGTTCTGTATATATCTATGAGGTCCATCTGGTCCAGTGTGTCATTCAAAGCTCTTGTTTCTTTATTGATTTTCTGCTTTGATGATCTGTGTATTTCTGAGAGAGATGTGTTAAGATCTCCTAATATTAATGTATTCATATCAATAAGATTCTTTATCTTGATTAACAATTTAATTATATAGTTGGCTGCTCCCATATTGGGGACATAGGTATTTACAATTGTTAGATCATTTTGGTGGATAGTCCCTTTAAGGATTATGTAGTGTCCTTCTGGATCTCTGACTACAGTCTTTAGTTTAAAATCTAATTTATCTGATATGAGAATTGCTTCCCTAGCCTTCTTTTGAGGCCCATTGTCATGAAAGATGCTTCTCCATCCCCTCACTTTCAGTCTTGGTGTATCTTTAGGTTCAAAATGGGTCTCTTGTACACAATATATGGATGGGTCCTGTCATTTTATCCAATCTGCAACCCTGTGCCATTTTTTGGGCGCATTTACGTCATTCACATTGAGAGTGATTATTGATAGATACGTTTTTATTGACATCGTGTTACTTTTGAAGTCTTTCTTTCTGTAGACCATCTCTATATTTCTATTCAATGCTATTCTCAGGATTTTTCCTCTTTTAAAGAAGCCCCCTTAATATTTCTTGCAGTGTCAGCTTGGTGGTTGTATAGTCTTTTAAGCCTTGCCAGTCTTGGAAACTATCTCTCCATCCAATTTGAATGTCAGTCTTGCTGGATAAAGTATTCTTTTTTTTTTTAAAGATTTATTTATTTATCACAAGTAGGCAGAGAGGCAGAGAGAGAGAGAGGAGGAAGCAGGCTCCCTGCTGAGCAGAGAGCCCGATGCGGGGCTCGATCCCAGGACCCTGGGATCATGACCTGAGCCGAAAGCAGAGGCTTTAACCCACTGAGACACCCAGGCGCCCCTGGATAAAGTATTCTTGGCTGCAAATTCTTCTCATTTAATGCCCTGAATATGTCTTGCCACCCCTTTCTGGCTTGCCAGATCTTTGTGGACAGGTATGACGTTCTTCTGGTGGGCTTTCCTCTCTAAGTAAGGAGCCATTTTTTCCTAGCGTCTTTCAAAAGATTATACCTACAATTATGATTCCTCAATTTGACTATCAGGTGTCGTGATTTTTTTTTGTAAAGTGTGATCTGGGGTGGAGACCTTTCAGCCTCTAGTTACATGAATGCTGGTTCCATTCGTGAGATTGGCAAAATTTTCATGAAGAACTTGTTCCACTATATCTTCTAGACTTCTTTCTTTCTCTTCCCCTACAGGGATTCCAATAATTCTGACGTTGGAACATTTCATGGCATCATTTATTTCCCTGATTCTGTTTTCGTGGTTTCTAAGCTGTTTGATCCAGGATTTCCTCTGATCCTTTCTCTCTATCTGTTTGTCTTCCAGATCACTAATTCTATCATCTGTCTCAGTTACCCTAGCTTTGAGAGAATTTAGATTAGATTTGAATTCATTTAGAGCATTGTGAAGCTCTTCCCTGGTAGCTTTCAGCTCTTCCCTAACATTGAAAACATGATTTCTGATCATTTTCAGTTCAGCCCTAATCAGTTCCATTTGGCCATCCATGGCTTTCTTTAACCTAGCTATTGCCTGGATAATTGTTAGCCTGAATTCTCTTTCCGACATATTGTCTATGTTGATAGCCGTTAGCTCTGTTGCAGAAGGTCCATCCTCTGTATTTTTCTTCTGTTGGGCATTACTCCTCCTAGTCATTTTTGTGGGAGATTACTGAACAGATGTAGCTGGATGTACTGACGGTGATGCAGTCAAGGTGCGCCCGTGAACACTTCTGAGCAATCAGGATTCCCCACCTAAACGAGAGACAAAAGAGAAGACAAAGAAAAACAGAGAGAGAGAGAGAGAGAGACAGGAAAGAAAGGGAAGATGAAAGAGAAGGTTCAGCCCAAATGGGCCCCAAGGTAAGATTTATGAAGTATACAAACAAAAACAAACATAAAGACTGATAAAAGTATATGACAAGAGAAAAAAATTATATATATATGCAAATAAAGGAAGAACCCCTCAAAAAGAACTCCAAGTGTAAGATTTATATACTATCAGGACAAATACAAAAACACAGAAACAGTAGTGGAAGAAAAAGACGGGAGAGTGGTTATAAATTCTCAGTGTGGCAAGGAAGGTTGTTTTGATTCTTCCTGGATGTATCTTGATATCTTTGTTAAAGGACTCAACTTTCCTAAGATAAGTGGGGATTAAAAATTGGTTTACTTATAGGGGTACTATTGATTGGGCAGAGGGTGTTACTTTGAAGTTTAACTCTCTATGAATATTGGAAAATAAAAATAAAAAGGAATAAGCTAGACTAAACTAAACTAAAATTTTAAAAGATAAATTCAAAAAATAGAAATATGAAAGAAAAACATAAGTGTATGTATCAAAAAGTTCAGGTTAGAAGGTTATTATGGAATTTTATGTACTGGACAGCTCACTGTGATGGTAAATAGGTTTAAAAAATTCTCTATATATCAAAAATAAAAAAGAACCAGAATAGAGGGAACGAGTAAAAAATAAAGGTCTTCCTATGAAGTAGTGGTGGTTGTTCTCTTGTTCTCTTGTAGACTTTTTTTTTCCTTTCTTGGTTTGTTTTCTGGGGGCGGGACCTGCCATGTGGGTTTTCAGTCAATGATGTTCCCTGAGTTAAGTCCTCCCGCCCCCCTCAAGGTGGTGGGCTCTGAGGAAACTGGTTTTTTTCAGGCTTTTGTTCTCTGGCGGTTTTTATGTTTGTTCACTTTTTATTTCTCTCACCTTGACCGCTTTTGATGTTTTTTGTAATTTTAGAGGAAAACAAACTGCACTCTAACCTCCCTCTCAGACAGAAGCCTCAGTCTGGCTGCAGAGCCCAAATAAGTTCCCCCTTGGCTCCTGGCAGAGCAGGTTCTGAGTCGCGGTCCCTGGGGATGCAGGATCTTTTGCTTGTACCCAAAGCCACAGTAGTGGCGGCTCTCTGGGCAGCTCCAGACTGCCAGAGAGGTTCCACGCAGAAATCGCACACTGAGATTTTCCTGCTGGCCTGGGCTGGGAGTGCCTGGTCTTCCTGGGTCTAAGAACGCCCGGCTTGTGCGCACCTCTTTCAGGGGAGGCTGTGGGTCGCGCGCAGGTCTCAGGCTCTGAGAACAGGGCACAGTTCTGAAAGCACCAGGCTGCGCCTTCAGACACCTCTCTGGGGTTAGAGTTTGGTGCACACGTTAGGTTCTGAAACAATGGCGTGTATCAAAGGGCGCAGGCTGGGCCTTTGTACCTCTCTCAGGGGAGGATAAGGGGCACGCACATCTCAGGCTCTATAGCAGTGCTCACGTGTTCTGTCATTGGGTATGGCTCCCATCCCCTCACAGGAGCTGGACCCCACGCGTTCTTGGGCAACCTGGCAGCTTAGGGACCAAGACCTGGTTTCTCCGCCACACTCTCTGATTCAGTGCCAGGGGAGGCTGTCCTGGGACCAGGGACTTAAGCGCCTGTCCCTAGCCACCCCATTTCCCACAATCCCCCCCCCCCCCCGCGATCCTTTGCTCTTTTGGAGTGCTTTCAACCAGTCTCCAAGTTAATGCTGGTCCCCAGACCCAGGGCACTCTAGTATTGGGGGTATTACTTTCCAATCTGTAGCCTTTGGTGGCTCCCTCCCCCTTTTGTTTTTCTTCCAATATCAGTCCACCATTCCCACACTGCTTTACCTGCCCACTGGCGTCTTCTGCCCCCCCAGAGATCCAGACATGTATAATTCTGATCTCAGGCTGATTTCATGGATGATCAGAGTTCTTTGGTAGATAATCAGCTCACTTCAGGGTACAACGTGAAAAGCCTTCTCCTCCTACTTCCTCGCCATCTTGTCCTCCTTCTTGTTATATCCTTATCTGATTTTTATATCAAAGTTATGTTGGCTCCCTATAATGATTCCTTCTAGGTATTTTGCAAGATTTTGAGGAAGAATGGTACTAATTCTACTTTAAATGTTTGAAAGACGTCTCCATTGGAGTTGTCTGCTGTGGAATTTTCTGAGTTGATTACTGATTAAATCTCTAGCTCTTTCCCATGGTGCACCACTGAAGATCCTGGTGTACCATGGTGTACCATGGTGTGCCATGGGTCAACCTCCGGCCTGGTGTTACCAGTATTGTAATAACAAGGTGTATCCAAAGTCTTGCTTCTGCAGAGGTTTTTTGTTGTTGTTGTTTTGTTTTTGTTTTCTTTTTAAGATTTTATTTATTTATTTGACAGACAGAGATCACAAGTAGGAAGAGAAGCAGGCAGAGAGAGAGAGGGAAGCAGGCTCCCAGCTGAGCAGAGAGCCTGATGCGGGGCTCGATCCCAGGACCCTGGGATCATGACCTGAGCTGAAGGCAGAGGCTTTAACCCACTGAGCCACCCAGGTGCCCCTTGTTTTTTGTTTTTAATGCCCCAAATCTGCATCTCTTACCTAGAGTGGAAGAAGGCAGATGTAGATGTGTTCCCACTAAGTGGCCACAGGTGTCAGAGGAATATGACACCTCTCTTCTGAAGCCCTGGAGGCTGTCTGTATTTGTGCCATAAAGTACATGGTGAAAAGCTGTAGCAAAGCTGGTCTTCACATCTTAGTGCAACTTCACCCCCTCCGTGTCATCTCTAGCAACAAGATATCCAATGCTGTGGCTGATACGCTCCATACAGATATGTGGGGTGCCTTTAGAAAATCTCAGGGCACAGTGACCTGTGTTCACATAAACCATGTCATGATGTCCATCTGTAGGAAGCTGCAGAACAAGGTGCATGTGACTGAGCCCTACACAAAGCCAAGTTCAAGTTACCTGGCTTCTAGAACATCCACATTTCCAAAAAAAGTGAGGTTGTACTAAGTTTAATGAAGATAAATTTGAATACATTATGGCTGAAAATTAGCTCATCCCACAAGGCTATGGGGTCAAATATGTCCTTAATTGTGGCCCCCTGGACAAATGGTGAACTCTGAGCTCATAAAAGCTTCTGCAGTGTCTCTACTTCTTCATTTGCACCAATAACTTATTTTCTGTCAAAAAAGAATCTCTTTATTATTGGTTTGTTCAGATGATATATTTCTTCCTGATTCAGTTCTGGTAGGTTGTATATCTCTAGAAATGTATCTGTATATTTCACGTTATGTATTTTGCTAGTAAAAAATTGCTCATGGTAATCTCTTATGCTTATATATAATTCCATAATGTCAGTTTTAATGTCTCCTCTTTCATTTCCAATTTTATTTGAGTTTACTTTTTTTTTCTTAATCTAACTTATTTTTTTGAAGAACCAGCTCTTGCTTTCACTGATCCTTTCCATTGTTTCTATGGTCTCTATTTATTTCTGTTCTGATATTTATTATTTCCTTCCTGCTCTAAATTTGAGCTTAATTTTGTTCTTGCTTTTCAAGTTACTTGAGATGTAAAGTTATTTTTTATTTGAGATATAAATTTTTAACATGCAGTAATTGCAATAAAACTTCTCAAAACTGACCACTTTATCATTAAATAATGATCATTGCCTTTTGTTGCCATTTTTTACTTAAAGTCTATTTTGCATGGCTATCCTTTTCTTCTGTAGTCTTCATTCACTTATTTTCTATTCTATTTGCTTGAAATGTCATCTTCTTTTTTTTTTATTTTGAGCTTATGTGTGTGATATATGTCTCCTATGGGCAGACATAATGGGATTTTTCTTCCCTCAGCCATTCTATGTGTTGGGTCCGTTATGAAAGGAATAAGACTGAGACAAAGTTACACAAAGCCTTATTCTATGCCAAGCATTAGAAGTTAGACTGATCGGCCAGGGAAACGAGCCTGAGACAAAGTAAAAGTTATGTAAAGCTTTATTCTATGCCAAGCATTAGAAGTCAGACTGAACGGCCAGGGCTGCCTCTGAAGAGAGGGACACCCCTTGGTCTTACAGGCTAGTTTTTATAGGGCACAATCGCAGACATCTGCACATGTGGCTTTGGCTGATTGGATGTCTCCTACAGGTGTGTTTTAGTAACGGTTACCTGGAACCAATACTAGTAACTGTTGAGGTGTTTATTAAACAACAAAATGGCCTTGTTTTAGGTATGTGTTTTAGTAATAGTTACCTGGAACTGGCCTTGTTTTAGGTGTGTGTTTTAGTAACAGTTACCTTGTTTTAGGTGTTGTGTTTTAGTAACAGTTACCTGGAACCTAGAGCAGTAACTGCTGAGGCTTTTATTAAACAACAAAATGTCTACCTAGGCAACATGGAGTCACTATGGCTAAGTAGGCCCAGGCAGGCCCTAGGGGGTTAACATATTTTAACATGGAATCGACCCCAACATATGCTTTGTGACTAGAAAGTTTAATACATTTGCAACTTATGCAATTATTAATATGTACTGCAATGATTACTATCATTTTATCTTTTGTCTTCTGTTTATTTTTTGGTCCCCATTGTTTCTTTCTCTCTCTCTTCTTTTGTAAGCCAATAGTTTTCCATGGTGATTTACTCAGTTTCACATGTTTGTTTGTTCAAGTTTTGCATCCAATGTAGGTATTTGTTCGGTGGTTACCATAAAGTTTACACAATCATTTTTATAGATAAAATAATTTTATTGTTTCTGCTGATAGCAATTTATCTTTACTTGCCTGTAGATGTCTCATCCTTTTATTATTCTCCTTTTATATTTTAATGTTACAATTTATCTTTTTTTAATTTTTTTTTATTTTTTAACTTTATTTTATTTTTTCAGTGTTCCAAGATTCATTGTTTGTGCACCACATCTGGTGCTCCATGCAATACATGCCCTCCTTAGTACCCACCACCAGGCTCACCCATCCCCCCACCTTCTCCCCTCCAAAACCCTCATTTTGTTTTTCAGAGTCTACAGTCTCCCATGGTTTGTCTCTCCCTCTGATTTCCCCCAATTCACTTTTCCTTTCCTTCTCCTAATGTCCTCCAAGTTATTCTTTATGCTCCACAAGTAAGTAAAACATGGGAAAATTGACTCTCTCTGCTTGACTTATTTCACTCAGCATAATCTCCTCCAGTCCGCTACATGTCTTTTTTTTTTAACTTGAGTATAGTTGGCACACTATATATATATAACACAGTGATTCAACATTTCTATGTTATGCTAAGCTAAGCATGGGTGTAGATATCATTTTTTACCATACAATATTAGTATATTATTGACTATATTCCTTATATTATGCCTTTAGTTCCCATTTTTTATTTATTCCGTAACTGGAAATTTGTTTTCCCCATTCTCCACATTCTTATTTCTGAGATTCCTTTTAAATTACCATCTTTTTTTTTTTTTTTTGCTCTTTTCAAAATTCTTTGTCATTGGCTTTTGCAACTTTAATATACTATATCTTAAAATAAGGTGGTTTTACATTGAGATAGTAGGGCATTTTATTAGCTTCTTGGACTGCATGTTCAGTTCATCCCACAGACTGGGAAGTTCTCAACTAATTTTTCTTTAAATAAACTCTCTGTCCCCTCCTCCTTTTCTTTTACTCCTGGTTTTTATGTTCACTTTTTCTAATGGAGTCTGATAAATCTTGTCAAATTACTTCAATTAGACAGAATCTTATTTTTATCTCCTTTTTCACCCGAATCATTTCTACCTTTTTATTTTCTAGATCACTAATTATCTCTTCCATCTAATATGCTCTATTTCCAATGTTTTCCATTGCATTTTTTATTTTATTTATTGAGTTCTTCAGCTTCAGACTTTCTGTTGACTTCATCTTTAGAATTTCAATCTCTTTAGTAAAGTATTCCTTCTGTTTATTAATTTTATTCTTGAGGTCATTGTATTACCTTGTTGAGTTTTCATGTAGCTGGTGGAACTCCTTTGTAACAGCCACTTTGAATTTATCAGTTAGATTGTAAACTCGATAACTTTGGATTCGGTTGCTGAAAAACTTTCTTTTTTGTGATATATTACTACAATTTTTTGTCGTGTTTGATAAAATGTTCAATTTTTGTTGCATTTAAAGTAGCAAATGTCTTTATTATTTAGGGAAGGCTTTGTTTTCTTTTATTTTAACAGTTCACAGATTGACAGTTATGAACCTCTTTGTGTTTTCCACAAGGTGGCACACATTTTTTTTTTTTTCTCCTACCAGAGCTGACTTGCTACTGAAGTTGGGAGCAAAAGCAGCATTATTATTATTTAAAGCTGACAGGAAAAAGAGAGTGAGTGACAAACTAAATAAAAGGCTCTTTTGTACAACTGAAACTAGTTTAACACTGTATGTTAATTTTTCTTATTTAATTTAAGTCAAAAAAATCTGGCAGAAAAGTAAAGGGAATCTTGTGGTACAGTGGGGGAAAATATATACTTAGCACCCCAGTAGGGGGCCCCTGAGTAGTGTTGGGGGTCCCAGAAGTCGATGGTCCAGAATTTCAGGGCAAATAGCAGGAGACATTATTCTTCAAATTTCATTGCCTATCTCCCTTTCCTCAGTCATTGCAGTCTCTCCTCAAAGAGAGCAGCAGGGCCCTCTAGCTGCGAATTGCTGGGCAGAATCTTGCTCACTGCCTTTACCCTCCACCTGTTTTGTCAGAAAGATCTCTATGTCACACTACTGGAATTTGCACCACTTTTTCTACCACTGCTACTCCTGCTGCCTCCAACTTTGCTACCACTCTTCTTGGCTCCACACCATCTTCTGATGTGCAATCCATCAAGTTTCAGGTGCACAAATATATGGATCTTTCAGGCATCCTGCTACACTATTCAAAGTTTATTGTTGTTGTTCTCTTTTGGTTATGGATGCTGAATTGTTTGTTAATCAAAGGGAAGAGAAAAAAGTGATGAGAGACAAAATGGTGGGGAAGTAGTAGTAGGAGGAGGCACCCTTTAAACCTGTAACCTAAAGTGACTTGATTACCTTCCAAAGAACTCCGATCACCCACAAAATCAGCCTGAGATCAGAATTATACACGTCTGGATCTCTACTGGAGCAGAAGATGCCAGTGGGCAGGTAAAGCGAGGTGGGAAAGTTGGACTGATATCCGAAGATAAACAGAAGGGGGAGGGAGCCACCAGAGGCGACCCATTTGAAAGTAATATCCCAATAAGAGAGTGGCCTGCGCCTGGAGACCAGCATTAACTCGGGAGTCTGGTAGAAAGCACTCAAAAAGAGCAAAAGATCCCCGGGGGCGGGAAATTGTGGGAATAGGGGTGTTAGGAACAGGGGCTTAAGTCCCCAGACCCAGGACAGCCACCCCTGGCACAGAGCCAGAGAGAGTGCGGCAGAGAAACCAGGTCTTGGTCCCTGAGAGAGGAGCACCTGAGAGTGCCTGGGGCCCAGCTCCCGTGAGGGGCTGGGAGCCTCACCAGCCAACAGAAGCACAACCTTTTTGCAGTCCCATGAGTGCCTTGACCTGCTATCAGAGTCCGAGTCCCGCCCCATGACCTCCACTGAGAGAGGTGAGCACAGGTGCCAGCACAGTACTCTCGGACCCGGAAAGACCAGGCACTCCCAGCCAGGGCCAGTGGAAAAATCTCAGTGTGCGATCACTGCTGAGAACCTATCTAGAGTCTAGAGCTGCCCAGACAGCAGTCTCTGCCCTGGTTTGGGGTACAAGCAAAAAATCCTGCATCCCCAGGGACAGCGACTCAGAAACTGCGCTGCCAGAGGCCAAGGGGGGATTTATTTGGGCTCTGCAGCCAGACTGAGTCTTCTCTCTCAGAGAGAGGTCAGAGTGCAGTTTTCTTTCCTCTAAAACAACAAAAACCATCAAAAGAGGTCAAGGTAAGAGGGAAAAACAAAAGTGAACAAAAATAAAAACCTCAAGAGAACAAAAGCCTGAAAAAAACAGTTTCCTCAGAGTGAATCCCCTTGAGGGGGGCGGGAGGACTTAATTCAGAGAACATCATTGACTGGATGGAGCTCAATCACAAGGAAAAGTTCCGAAGGAACTCAAACTCCTGGAAGCTAAAGACCACCTTGCTTAAGAATGCTTGGATCAACCAGGAGATCAAGGAGGAACTGAAACAATTCATGGAAACAAATGACAATGAAGACACTTCGATCCAAAATCTGTGGGATACAGCAAAGTCAGTCCTAAGGGGAAAATACATAGTCATCCAAACCTCCCTCAAAAACATTGAAAAATCCAGAACACAGCAGTTTTCTCTACACCTTAAAGAACTGGATAATAACAACAAATCAAACCAACTCCACACATAAGAAAATAAATCATCAAGATTAAAGCTAAGATCGATGATGTAGAAACCAGAGATACAGTAGAACGTATCAATGAAACTACAAGCTGTTTTTTGGAAAGAATCAATAAGATCGATAAACCATTGGCCACACTAATCCAAAAGAAAAGAGAGAAAGCTCAATACATAAAATTATGAATGAAAAGAGAGAGAGATCACAACGAACACCAAGGAAGTAGAAACAATCATCAGAAGTTATTATCAACAGTTATACGCCAATAAGCTAAGCAACCTAGATAAAATGGATGCATTTCTGGAAAACTATAAACTCCCAGAATTGAATCAGGAAGAAATTGACAACCTGAATAGACCAATATCTAGTAACGAGATTGAAGCGGTGATCAAAAACCACCCAAAAAACAAGAACCCAGGACCTGATAGATTCCCTGGGGAATTCTACCAAACTTTCAAAGAAGAAATAACACCTATTCTCCTGAAGCTGTTTCAAAAAATTGAAGCAGAAGGATATCTTCCTGACTCTTTCTATTAAGTCAGCATTACCCTGATCTCCAAACCAGGCAAAGGAGATCACCTACCAAAAAGGAGAAATTCAGACTAATATCACTGATGAATATGGATGCTGAGATTCTCAACAAGATCCTAGCCAACAGGATCCAACAGCACATTAAAAAGATTATCCACCATGATCAGGTGCGATTCATCCCTGGGCAACAAGGATGGTTCAACATTCGCAAATCAATAAATGTGTTACAACAAATTAATATGAGAAGAGAGAAGAACCACATGGTCCTCTTAATGGATGCATAAAAAGCGTTTGACAAAATCCAGCATCCGTTCCTGATTAAAACACTTCAAAGTATAGGGATAGAGGGAACATTCCTGAACCTCATCAAATCTATCTATGAAAGACCCACAGCAAATATCATCCTCAATGGGAAAAAGCTTGCAGCCTTCCCGTTGAGATCAGGAACAAGAAAAGGATGACCACTGTCACCACACATTTTCAACATACTATTAGAAGTCCTAGCAACAGCAATCAGACAACAAAGAGAAATAAAAGGTATCCAAATTGGCAATGAAAAAGTGAAACTCTCTCTCTTTGCTGATGACATGATTCTTTATATGGAAAACCCAAAAGACTCCACCTCCAAACTACTAGAACTCATACAGCAATTCAGCAACGTGGCAGGATACAACGTCAATGTGCAGAAATCAGTGGCTTTCTTATACACTAACAATGAAAATACAGAAAGGGAAATTAGAGAATTGATTCCATTTACTATAGCACCAAGAACCATAAGATACCTGGGAATAAACCTAACCAAAGAGGTAAAGGATCTGTACTTAAGGAACTACAGAACACTCATAAAGGAAATTGAAGAAGACGCAAAAAGATGGAAGACCATTCCATGCTCTTGGATCGGAAGAATAAACATTGTTAAAATATCTATACTGCCTAAAGGAATCTATACTTTTAATGCCATTCCGATCAAAATTCCACCAGTATTCTTCAAAGACCTGGAGCAAATGATCCAAAAATTTGTAAGGAATCAGAAGAGACCCCGAATTGCTAAGGAAAGGTTGAAAAACAAAAATAAAGCTGGGGGCATCACGTTCCCTGATTTCAAGCTTTATTACAAAGCTGTGATCACCAAGACAGCATGGTACCGACATAAAAACAGACACATAGACAAGTGGAACAGAGTAGAGAGCCCAGGTATGGACCCTCAACTCCATTGTCAATTAATCTTCGACGAAATAGGAAAAAATATACAGTGGAAAAAAGACAGTCTCTTCAATAAATGGTGCTGGGAAAACTGGACAGCTATGAAGAAGAATGAAATTCGACCATTCTATATTACCATACACAAAGATAAACTCAAAATGAAATTTCGACCATTCTATATTACCATACACAAAGATAAACTCAAAATGGATAAAACACCTCAACGTGAGACAGAAATCCATCAGAATCACAGAGGAGAACATAGGCAGTAATTTCTTCGATATCAGGTACAGCAACTTCTTTCAAGATATGTCTCCAAAGGCAAAGAAAACAAAAGCGAAGATGAACTTTTGGGACTTCATCAAAATCAAAAGCTTCTGCACAGCAAAGGAGACAGTCAAGAAAACAAAGAGGCAACCCACGGAATGGGAGAAGATATTTGCAAATGACAATACAGACAAAAGGTTGATATCCAGGATCTATAATGAACTCCTAAAACTCAACCCACACGAAACAGGCAAACATATAAAAAAATGGGCAGAAGATATGAACAGACACTTCTCCAATCAAGACACACAAATGGCTATCAGACACATGAAAAAATGTTCATCATCACTAGCCCTCAGGGAGTTTCAAATTAAAACCACATTGAGATATCACCTTACACCAGTTAGAATGGCCAAAATTAACAAAACAGGAAACAACATGTGTTGGAGAGGATGTGGAGAAAGGGCAATCCTCTTCCACTGTTGGTGGGAATGCATGTTGGTGCAGCCTCTTTGGAGTACAGTGTGGAGATTCCTCAAGAAGACAAAAATAGAACTTCCCTATGACCCTGCCGTTACACTCCTGGGTATTTACCCCAAAGATACAGATGTCATGAAAAGAAGGGCCATCTGTACTCTAATGTTTATGGCAGCAATGGCCACTGTTGCCGAACTATGGAAAGAACCAAGATGCCCTTCAACGGACGAATGGATAAGGATGATGTGGTCCATATACACTATGGAGTATTATGCCTCCATCAGAAAGGATGAATACCCCACTTTTGTAGTAACATGGACAGGTCTTGAAGAGATTATGCTGAGTGAAATAAGTCAAGCAGAGAGAGTCAATTATCATATGGTTTCACCTATTTGCTGGATTTTGTCAAATGCTTTTTCTGCATCAATTGAGAGAACCATGTGGTTCTTCTCTCTTCTCATATTAATTTGTTGTATCACATTGATTGATTTTCAAATGTTGAACCATCCTTTTAGCCCAGGGATGAATCCTACCTGGTCATGGTGGATAATCTTTTTAATGTGCTGTTGGATCCTGTTGGCTAGGATCTTTTCTCAAAAGCTTTGAGGTTTTAGCATCCATGTTCATCAGTGATATTGGTCTAAAATTCACTTTTTTGGTAGGGTCTTTCCCTGGTTTGGGGATCAGGGTAATAATGGCTTCATAGAAAGAGTCTGGAAGTTTTCCTTCTGCTTCAATTTTTTGAAACAGCTTCAGGAGAATAGGTGTTATTTATTCTTTGAAAGTTTGGTAGAATTCCCGGGGAATCCGTCAGGTCCTGGGCTCTTGTTTTTGGGGAGGTTTTTGATTACTCCTTCAATCTTGTTATTAGATATCAGTCTGTTCAGGTTTTCGATTTCTTCCTGGTTCAATTTTGGTAGTTTATAGTTTTCCAGGAATGCATCCATTTCATCTAGGTTGCTAAGCTTATTGACATATAACTGTTGATAATAACTTCTGATGATTGTTTCTACTTCCTTGGTTTTAGTAGTGATCTCTCTCTCTTTTCATTCATAATTTTATGAATTTGGGCTTTCTCTCTTTTCTTTTGGATTAGGTGGCCAGTGGCTAATCAATCTTATAGATTCTTTCAAAAAACCAGCTTCTAGTTTCATTGATACCTTCTATTGTATCTCTTGTTTCTACCTCATTGTCAATGTCAATGTTTTTATTGAAATCGAGTTACCTTTGAACTCTTTCTTTCTGTAGACTGTCTCTATATTTCTATTCAATGCTATTTCTAGGATTTTTCCTCTTTGATAGAACCCCCCTTAATATTTCCTGCAGTGTTGGCTTGGTGGTTGCATTGTCTTTTAAGCCTTGCTGGTCTTGGAAACTCTTTATCTCTCCATCCATTTTGAATGTCAGTCTTGCTGGATAAAGTATTTTTGGCTGCATGTTCTTCTCATTTAGTGCCCTAAATATATCTTGCCAGCCTTTTCTGGCTGGACAGGTCTCTGTGGTCAGGTCTGATGTTATTCTGATGGGCGTCCCTCTGTAAGCAAGGAGCCTCTTTGCCCTGGCAGCTTTCAAGAGATTATTCCTACAATTATAATTCCTCAATTTGACTATCAGGTGTCGTCATGTTTTTTTGGAATATATAATCTTGGATAGAGACCGTTCAGCCTCTAGTACATGAACGCTTGTTCTATTCACGAGACTGGGAAAATTTTCATGAAGGACTTGTTCCACTATATCTTCTACACTTCTTCCTTTCTCCTCCCATTCAGGGATTCCAATAATTCAGACGTTGGAATGCTTCATGGCATCATTTATTTCCCTGATTCTGTTTTCGTGGCTTCTAAGCTGTTTGTTCCAGGCTTCCTCCTGATATTTTCTCTCTATCTGTTTGTCCTCCAGATCACTAATTCTATCTTCTGTCTCAGTTACCCTAGCTTTGAGAGAGTTTAGATTAGATTGGAACTCATTGAGAGCATTGTGAAGCTCCTCCCTGGTAGCTTTAAGCTCTGCCCTAACATTGTGAATATGCTGTCTGGTCGCTTTCAGTTCGGCCCTAATCAATTCCCTTTGGTCATCCATGGATTTCTCCAACCTAGCTATTGCCTGGATAATTGTAAGCCTGAATTCTCTTTCGGACATATTGTCTATGTTGATAGCCGTTAGCTCTGTTGCAGAAGGTCCATCCTCTGTATTTTTCTTCTGTTGGGCATTCCTGCTGCTAGTCATTTTGGTGGGAGATGACTGAACAGATGTAGCTGGATGTATCAACTGTGGGTGCACCCTGGAACACTTCTGAGCAATCAGGATTCCCCACTCAAACAAGAGAAAAGAAAAGAAAAAGAAAAAATAAGTAAAAAAAAAGAAAAGAAAAAAAGAAAGTAAAGAAAAAAGAGAGAGAGAGAGAGACAGGAAAGAAAGGGAAGATGAAAAAGAATGTTCAGCTCAGATGGGCCGCAAGGTAAGTTATGACTAGAGAAACAAAAACAGACAAAAAGACTGATACAAGTATATGACAAGAGAAAAATATATAAATATATATTCAAATAAAGGAAGAACCTCGTCAAAAAGAACCCCGAGTGTAAGATTTATATGCGATCAGGACAAACACAAAAAACACAGAAACACTGGTGGAAGAAGAAGATGGAAGAGTTCTTATAAATTCTCAGTGTGTGCAAGGAAGGTTGTTTTTATTCTTCCTGGATGTATCTTGATATCTTTGTTAAAGGACTCAACTTTCCTAAGATAAAGAGGATTAAAAATTGGTTTACCTATGGGGTAGTATTGATTGGGGAAAAGGGATTACTTTGAAGTTTAACTCTATATGAATAGTAAAGGATAAAAATCAAAAGGAATAAACTAGACTAAACTAAACTAAAATTTAAAAAGAGGAATTCAGGGAGGAGTCAAGATGGCGGAGAAGTAGCAGGCTGAGACTACTTCAGCTAGCCGGAGATCAGCTAGATAGCTTATCTAAAGATTGCAAACACCTGAAAATCCATCGGCAGATCGAAGAGAAGAAGAGCAGCAATTCTGGAAACAGAAAAACAACCACTTTCTGAAAGGTAGGACCGGCAGAGAAGTGAATCCAAAGCGACGGGAAGATAGACCCCGGGGGGAGAGGCCGGCTCCCGGCAAGCGGCGGAGCAACGGCGCACAAAATCAGGACTTTTAAAAGTCTGTTCCGCTGAGGGACATCGCTCCAGAGGCTAAACCGGGGCGAAGCCCACGCGGGGTCAGCATGGCCTCAGGTCCCGCAGGGTCACAGAAGGATCGGGGGTGTCTGAGTGTCGCAGAGCTTGCGGGTATTGGAACGGGAAAGCCGGCTACAGAGACAGAGCCGACAGTAAGCTCACAGCTCGGTGTTACCTTGAACCGGTCGCAGGCTCGGTGAGCCCGGAGCGCGGCCGGAGGTCAGGCAGACGGGAGTAACTGGGCGCTGTTCTCTGAGGGCGCACTGAGGAGTGGGGCCCCGGGCTCTCGGCTCCTCTGCGCTGGAGACCAGGAGGCCGCCATTTGTAGTCCCGTCCTCCGGAACTCTATGGAAAGCGCTCAGGGAACAAAAGCTCCTGAAAGCAAACCCAGGCGGATTACTCACCCCGGCCCCTGATAAGGGCGGTGCAATTCCGCCTGGGGCAAAGACACTTGAGAATCACTACAACAGGCCCCTCCCCCAGAAGATCATCAAGAAATCCAGCCGAGACCAAGTTCACCTACCAAGGACTGCAGTTTCAATACCAAGGAGAGCAGCAGAATTCCAGAGGAGGAGAAAGCAAAGCACGGAACTCATGGCTTTTTCCCTGTGATTTTTTTTAGTCTTGCAGTTAATTTAATTTTTTTTCTTTTTCATTTTTTGTTTTTTTCCTCACCTTCTGGTAAAATTTTTTTTTAACTTTTACCTTTTTCTTTTTTAACGTTTTTTAACCAGTTTATCTAATATATATTTTTTCTTTTTTATATTTTTCTTATTTTTTTAATTCTTTTCTTTTTTTTTTCTTTTTTCTTTTTTTTTCTTTCTTCCTTTTTGAACCTCTTTTTATCCCCTTTCTCCCCCCTCACAATTAGGGATCTCTTCTAATTTGGTTAAAGCATATTTTTCTGAGGTTGTTGCCACCCTTTTAGTATTTTCCTTGCTCCTTCATATACTCTTATCTGGAAAAAATGACAAGAAGGAAAAATTCAACACAAAAAAAGAAAAAGAGGCAGTACCAAAAGCTAGGGACCTAATCAATACAGACATTGGTAATATGTCAGATCTAGAGTTCAGAATGACAATTCTCAAGGTTCTAGCCGGGCTCGAAAAAGGCATGGAAGATATTAGAGAAACCCTCTCGAGAGATATAAAAGCCCTTTCTGGAGAAATAAAAGAACTAAAATCTAACCAATTTGAAATAAAAAAAGCTATTAATGAGGTGCAATCAAAAATGGAGGCTCTCACTGCTAGGATAAGTGAGGCAGAAGAAAGAATTAGTGATATAGAAGACCAAATGACAGAGGATAAAGAAGCAGAGCAAAAGAGGGACAAACAGCTACTGGACCACGAGGGGAGAATTCGAGAGATAAGTGACACCATGAGTTGAAACAACATTAGAATAATTGGGATTCCAGAAGAAGAAGAAAGAGAGAGGGGAGCAGAAGGTATACTGGAGAGAATTATTGGGAAGAATTTCCCCAATATGGCAAAGGGAACGAGCATCAAAATTCAGGAGGTTCAGAGAACGCCCCTCAAAATCAATAAGAATAGGCCCACACCCCGTCACCTAATAGTAAAATTTACAAGTCTCAGTGACAAAGAGAAAATCCTGAAAGCAGCCCGAGAAAAGAAGTCTGTAACATACAATGGTAAAAATATTAGATTGGCAGCTGACTTATCCACAGAGACCTGGCAGGCCAGAAAGAGTTGGCATGATATTTTCAGAGCACTAAACGAGAAAAACATGCAGCCAAGAATACTATATCCAGCCAGGCTATCATTGAAAATAGAAAGAGAGATTAAAAGCTTCCAGGACAAACAAAAACTGAATGAATTTGCAAATACCAAACCAGCTCTACAGGAAATATTGAAAGGGGTCCTCTAAGCAAAGAGAGAGCCTACAAGTGGTAGATCAGAAAAGAACAGAGACCATATACAATAACAGTCACCTTACAGGCAATACAATGGCACTAAATTCATATCTCTCAATAGTTACCCTGAATGTTAATGGGCTAAATGCCCCTGTCAAAAGACACAGGGTATCAGAATGGATAAAAAAACAAAACCCATCTATATGTTGCCTCCAAGAAACTCATTTTAAGCCCGAAGACACCTCTAGATTTAAAGTGAGGGGGTAGAAAAGAATTTACCATGCTAATGGACATCAGAAGAAAGCAGGAGTGGCAATCCTTATATCAGATCAATTAGATTTTAAGCCAAAGACTATAATAAGAGATGAGGAAGGACACTATATCATACTCAAAGGGTCTGTACAACAAGAAGATCTAACAATTTTAAATATCTATGCCCCCACGTGGGAGCAACCAACTATATAAACCAATTAATAACAAAATCAAACAAACACATAAACAATAATACAATAATAGTAGGGGACTTTAACACTCCCCTCACTGAAATGGACAGGTCATCCAAGCAAAAGATGAGCAAGGAAATAAAGGCCTTAAACGACACACTGGACCAGATGGACATCACAGATATATTCAGAACATTTCATCCCAAAGCAACAGAATACACATTCTTCTCTAGTGCACATGGAACATTCTCCAGAATAGATCACATCCTCGGTCCTAAATCAGGACTCAACCAGTATCAAAAGATTGGGATCATTCCCTGCATATTTTCAGACCACAATGCTCTAAAGCTAGAAGTCAACCACAAAAGGAAGTTTGGAAAGAACCCAAATACATGGAGACTAAACAGCATCCTTCTAAAGAATGAATGGGTCAACCAGGAAATTAAAGAAGAATTGAAAAAAAATCATGGAAACAAATGATAATGAAAATACAACGGTTCAAAATCTGTGGGACACAACAAAGGCAGTCCCGAGAGGAAAATATATAGCAGTTCAAGCCTTTCTCAAGATATAAGAAAGGTCTCAGGTACACAACCTAACCCTACACCTAAAGGAGCTGGAGAAAGAACAAGAAAGAAACCCTAAGCCCAGTAGGAGAAGAGAAATCATAAAGATCAGAGCAGAAATCAATGAAATAGAAACCAAAAAAACAATAGAACAAATCAATGAACTAGGAGCTGGTTCTTTGAAAGAATTAATAAAATTGATAAACCCCTGGCCCAAATTATCAAAAAGAAAAGAGAAAGGACCCAAATAAATAAAATCATGAATGAAAGAGGAGAGATCACAACTAACACCAAAGAAATACAAATTATTATAAGAACATACTATGAGCAACTCTACGAAAATAAATTTGACAATCTGGAGGAAATGGATGCATTCCTAGAAACATATAAACTACCACAACTGAACCAGGAAGAAATAGAAAGCCTGAACAAACCCATAACCAGTAAGGAGATTGAAACAGTCATTAAAAATCTCCAAACAAACAAAAGCCCAGGGCCAGACGGCTTCCCGGGGGAATTCTACCAAACATTTAAAAAATAACTAATTCCTATTCTCCTGAAACTGTTCCAAAACATAGAAATGGAAGGAAAACTTCCAAACTCATTTTATGAGGCCAGCATCACCTTGATCCCAAAACCAGACAAGGATCCCATCAAAAAAGAGAGCTATAGACCAATATCCTTGATGAACACAGATGCGAAAATACTCAACAAAATACTAGCCAATAGGATTCAACAGTACATTAAAAGGATTATTCAACACGACCAAGTGGGATTTATTCCAGGGCTGCAAGGTTGGTTCAACATCCGCAAATCAGTCAATGTGATACAACACATCAATAAAAGAAAGAACAAGAACCATATGGTACTCTCAATAGATGTTGAAAAAGCATTTGACAAAGTACAGCATCCCTTCCTGATCAAAACTCTTCAAAGTGTAGGGATAGAGGGCACATACTTCAATATCATCAAAGCCATCTATGAAAAACCCACCGCAAATATCATTCTCAATGGAGAAAAACTGAAAGCTTTTCCGCTAAGGTCAGGAACATGGCAAGGATGTCCATTATCACCACTGCTATTCAACATAGTACTAGAGGTCCTAGCCTCAGCAATCAGACAACAAAAGGAAATTAAAGGCATACAAATCGGCAAAGAAGAAGTCACTCTTTGCAGATGATATGATACTATATGTGGAAAACCCAAAAGACTCCACTCCTAAACTGCTAGAACTTATACAGGAATTAGGTAAAGTGTCAGGGTATAAAATCAATGCACAGGAATCAGTTGCATTTCTCTACACCAAAAGCAAGACAGAAGAAAGAGAAATTAAGGAGTCAATCCCATTTACAATTGCACCCCAAAACATAAGATACCTAGGAATAAACCTAACCAAAGAGACACAGAATCTATACTCAGAAAACTATAAAGTACTCATGAAAGAAATTGAGGAAGACATAAATAAATGGAAAAATGTTCCATGCTCCTGGATTGGAAGAATAAACATTGTGAAAATGTCTATGCTACCTAAAGCAATCTACACATTTAATGCAATTCCTATCAAAGTACCATCCATCCTTTTCAAAGAAATGGAACAAATAATTCTAAAATTTATATGGAACCAGAAAAGACCTCGAATAGCCAAAGGGATATTGAAAAAGAAAGCCAACGTTGGTGGCATCACAATTCCGGACTTCCAGCTCTATTACAAAGCTGTCATCATCAAGACAGCATGGTACTGGCACAAAAACAGACACATAGATCAATGGAACAGAATAGAGAGCCCAGAAATAGACCCTCAACTCTACAGTCAACTAATC
Organism: Mustela erminea; assembly: GCF_009829155.1. Classification (NCBI taxonomy): domain Eukaryota; kingdom Metazoa; phylum Chordata; class Mammalia; order Carnivora; family Mustelidae; genus Mustela; species Mustela erminea. Next base: position 2,898,947 of record NC_045616.1, read on the forward strand.
TTCGACAAAGCAGGAAAGAATGTCCAATGGAAAAAAGACAGCCTCTTCAATAAATGGTGCTGGGAAAATTGGACAGCCACATGCAGAAAAATGAAATTGGACCATTTCCTTACACCACACACAAAAATTGACTCAAAATGGATAAAGGTCCTCAATGTGCGAAAGGAATCCATCAAAATCCTGGAGGAGAACACAGGCAGCAACCTCTTCGACCTCAGCTGCAGCGATATCTTCCTAGGAACAACACCAAAGGCAAGGGAGGCAAGGGCAAAAATGAACTATTGGGATTTCATCAAGATCAAAAGCTTTTGCACAGCAAAGGAAACAGTTAACAAAATCAAAAGACAACTGACAGAATGGGAGAAGATATTTGCAAACGACATATCAGATAAAGGACTAGTGTCCAAAATCTATAAAGAACTTAGCAAACTCAACACCCAAAGAACAAATAATCCAATCAAGAAATGGGCAGAGGACATGAACAGACATTTCTGCAAAGACGACATCCAGATGGCCAACAGACACATGAAAAAGTGCTCCATATCACTCGGCATCAGGGAAATACAAATCAAAACCACAATGAGATATCACCTCACACCAGTCAGAATGGCTAAAATCAACAAGTCAGGAAATGACAGATGCTGGCGAGGATGCGGAGAAAGGGGAACCCTCCTACACTGTTGGTGGGAATGCAAGCTGGTGCAGCCACTCTGGAAAACAGCATGGAGGTTCCTCAAAATGTTGAAAATAGAACTTCCCTATGACCCAGCAATTCCACTACTGGGTATTTACCCTAAAGATACAAACGTAGTGATCCAAAGGGGCACATGCACCCGAATGTTTATAGCAGCAATGTCCACAATAGCCAAACTATGGAAAGAACCTAGATGTCCATCAACAGATGAATGGATCAAGAAGATGTGGTATATATACACAATGGAATACTATGCAGCCATCAAAAGAAATGAAATCTTGCCATTTGCGACAACATGGATGGAACTAGAGCGTATCATGCTTAGCGAAATAAGTCAAGCAGAGAAAGACAACTATCATATGATCTCCCTGATATGAGGAAGTGGTGATGAAACATGGGGGCTTAAGTGGGTAGGAGAAGAATAAATGAAACAAGATGGGATTGGGAGGGAGACAAACCATAAGTGACTCTTAATCTCACAAAACAAACTGAGGGTTGCTGGGGGGAGGGGGTTTGGGAGAAGGGAGTGGTATTATGGACACTGGGGAGGGTATGTGCTTTGGTGAGTGCTGTGAAGTGTGTAAACCTGGTGATTCACAGACCTGTACCCCTGGGGATAAAAACATATGTTTATAAAAAATAAAAAATTAAAAAAAAAATTTTAAAAAAAATAATAAAAAATAAAAAGAGGAATTCAAAAAATAAAAATGGAAAAGAAAAACATAGGTGTATGTATCAAAAAGTTCAAGTTAGAAGGGTATTATGGAATTTGATGTACTGTACAGCTCGCTGTGATGGTAAATAGGTTTTAAAAATTACCTGTGTAAAAAAAAAAAAAAATGAATAGTGACAACTAGTGAAAAATAAAAATTTTCCTATGAAGTAGTTGTTGTTCTCTTGTAGTCCTTTCTTTTTTTCTCTTTTTTTTTTTCTTTCTTGGTTTGTTTTCTGGGGAGGGGCCTGCCACGTGGGTTGTCAGTCAATGATGTTTCCTGAATTAAGTCCTCCCGCCCCCCTCAACGGGGTGGGCTCTGAGGAAACTTTTTTTTTTTTTTCAGGCTTTTGTTCTCTGGTGCTTTTTATGTTTGTTCACTTTTTTTCTCTCACCTTGACAGATTTTGATCGTTTTTGTAGTGTTAGAGGAAAACAAACCGCACCCTGATCTCCCTCTCAGAGAGAAGCCTCAGTATGGGTGCTTAGTCTAAATAAGTTCCCTCTTGGCCACTGGCAGAGCAGGTTCCAAGTTGCAGACCCTGGGGACGCAGGATCTTTTGCTTGTACCCAATGCCAAGGCCGTGGCGGCTGTCTGGGAGCTCCCGACCATCACAGAGGTTTCAAGTAGCAATCGCACACTGAGATTTTCCTGCTGGCCCAGGCCGGGAGTGCCTGCTCTTGCTGGGTCTAAGAGTGCCTGGCTTGCGCACACCCCTTTCAGGGGCGGCTATGGGTCGCGCGCGTGTCTCAGCCACTGAGAACGGGGCACATGTCCGAAAGCACCAGGCTGGGCTTTTGCACACCTCTGTCAAGGGAGAGTTTGGGGTGCTTAGCTTAGGCTCTGAAACAATGGCGCGGTCAAAGAGCGCCGGCAGGGCCTTTGTAATGCTCTCAGGGGAGAATGAGGGACATGCGTGTGTATCTCAGGCTTTGCAGCAGTGCTCGTGTGTTGTGCCCACCTGCGTGGCTCCCATCCCTTCACAGGAGCCAGAACCCATGCATTCTTTGGCGGGCTGGCACCTAGGGACCAAGACCTGGTTTCTCCGCCGCAC